>NC_089822.1:245849981-246116456 GCF_035046505.1 Tiliqua scincoides | reverse complement strand
TTGTGTTTGGTCAACTGGGCCAGAGACTCTCTGAGGATCAGAGGCTGGCGGCGGGCTGGATAGAAGCTCTCCGCCGGCCGCATCTGGCCCCTGGGCTGGGGTTTGGAGACCCCTGATCTAGCCAAAGAAAACAATTTCTTACTGTATGCAACCTCTAGGTTTTAGAGGTAGGCTATCTCTGAATGCCAGGTGTAAGGGAGAGGCAAGAGGATATGGATATATTGTGTGTTCCCAGAAGCATTTGGTGGGCCACTGTGAATACAGAAAGATGGACTAGATGGGCCCTTGGCCTGATCCAGGAGGGCTCTTGTGTCCTTATGAGTTCAAGGTATCATTATTCATATATTTTGGGGTCAGCCAACTTTAATCTCTGGCTTGCTGATTAAGACCCAACAACTGTCTCCTTCGCGTGCTGGTTCTGGCCGAGTCCTAGTTCTAGTGATGATTCCTTATCTGCTTGTTTGTGCATGAGCAGTATCAAAATGGAATCATAAGAGCCAAGGCTGGGGTATCAGCAACCCTCAAGAGCAAAAGAGAAAGTTGTAGTGCCAACATGGCAATAGGAGGAGAAAAGGCATAGGTTTTGGGGTGGAGACAGAGTCAAAAAGACACAGTGGGCTTTTTTAGTTCTGAGAACTAACAGCCCAATCGTATGCATATAGAAGTAAGTCCCATTAGAGTCAATGGGGCTTGCTCCCAGGAAACTGTGGATAGGATTGGGCTGTAAGTTGGTAACTACAGTAAGGTTCTTTTTGTCACTTTGAGACTGGGATAAAAGCTGATGGGTAAAGGCCTTACGTCACAAATCTGCCACGGAAGTCCGTTTTTGCACCGTTTTTCCTTCCACATACCTCTTGCTTTTAGGTTGACAATTGGAATCCCTCCAGCTCTCCTCTGTGGGCCTGATTTGGTCCAGGGGTTGCCAGTTGCTAAGCATGGATATATGTGACTTGAAAAAAACAAAATTGTGTTGTAGAAAAGCATTGGCAAATGATGCTGCTGGCTGAAAGACACTTTGTATAAAGCTCATGGCCCTGTCTGTATCTTTATTAAATATCTCAGCACAATGAGAACGGATGTTTCTGTGAAGGAGGGCATACCATTTTTTATCACATCACCGCTCTCATATTGGAAGGAAGTAAATACACTTTGCCTTCAAAGATGTGCCAAACATTTCCTTTTTGCAACATAAGAAAATCTGAACTTGTTGTGTCCATGTGAAGTAAACTGTGTACTTTGTTGTTGTACTTATAGCACCATAATTGTTTCAGTGCTTGCCTAAGGAAATTACAGTCTCAATTTCAATTGGAGGGGAATACAAAGAAGAAGAAGAGGGTTGAGGACAAAGGGAGAAGCAGGAGTTTCTGGAGGAAAAATCCATTACGGGGTACAAGCCATGATGTGTATGCGCAACCTCCTGATTTTAGAAATGGGTTATGTCAGAATGTCAGATGCAAGGGAGGGCACCAGGATGAGGTCTCTTGTTATCTGGTGTGCTCCCTGGGGCATTTGGTGGGCCGCTGTGAGATACAGGAAGCTGGACTAGATGGGCCTATGGCCTGATCCAGTGGGGTTGTTCTTATGTTCTTATGAGTGACAAGGGTGACTCTGGGAAAGCACAGCGACAGCAGGATCCCAAGCAGGTTTACTCAACTGTAAACCCTGCTATGTCCAACGTGATTCACATCACTGACCAAGAAAGCAAGTGGCTGAGTGAAAGCACCTGGTGGCCACCCAGAAAAGGTGGTGGAGTGTGTGTATATATGTGTGTAGACACTACTAATAGCCCACTGCTCCCCCCAGCCTGTCTCCCAAAGCAGTTGACCTCATGAGTGGGCCAGCCCTGAAGAGGAGCCATGCTGGATCAGATGAAACATCCATTCAGCCCAGTGCTGAATTTTAACAGTGCCCATCAGATACTGGTAAGTACACCAGCAAGACACGAGTCCCAAGAGTGGGGTAGAGAGGAGGAGCAGTGGGGAGGTTAGTGCATGGACTAGGGTGGGTGCCCCTGCCAATCTGTTTCCTAAGGTGACTGCCTCATGGATGGGCCACCTTGGATGATAGGAAAAAGCTGACAGCATGTCTTGCAACTTGCCAAACCTGAAGGAAAATACAGGTATCCCTGTATCAGCAGATCCTGTATCCGCGGTTTCATTTGACCACAGATCGGATCTGCGGCATCCCCACATGTACCCCCTCTGGAGGGTGCGGGGTGTCCCCCAATATCTGTGGATTCAGCTGTCCACAGGGGGTTCTGAAATGGAACCCCCGAGGATACAGGGACATGGCTGTACGTGAATGAGGATATGAGACACAAGCAATTAAAATGATAATTCTCTTTAGGACGAGGCTGGTGACTGGATGTAATAGAATGACAGGGCTCCTAGTTCACAAATGTGTGCGTTCAAGAGAGAATTTTAGCAAGCACAGTGTAAGACTGCAGGGGTAGGAACAGCTGATGAATTCCACTTCTAACACAATGTTGTTTAGCTGGAGGGGCCCATTGTGTTGGTGCAACTCCATCTGCTGTCCAGAGGGGGCAGGATGCTGTCCAGAAGGGGTCAAGCTATGACCCAGTGACGCTGAACCTTTCTACCTGTTCTCTCTGTGATCCTTGTGGGGTGTGGCCCTAACCCTTTATCCTTCCCTTCTCCTCTGAGCACTTCTTCTTGTTCTCTGACCACTGACCTGTTAAGATGGGCATGCCAGGGCTCTGATGCCCAGGCCATCTTGAGCACAAGGCATGCAGGGCGAGGCAGCTCCAGAGCCTTGCTATCTAAGCGTTAGCTGAACTTCTGATCCTAATCAGATGCTGTAAATATACACTCAATGGAACTGTAAGTAAATAACTTCTTTTTTGCAACTTTAACAAGCCATTGTGTCTTTGTCTTTTTACTGAATAGCAGTCAGCCAGGTGAGGGAGGTTCCCTGGGGTAATACCCAAAAGGGGGGGTCTGCTGCTTAAGCTACTCTGCTTCCCCCCCAAAGAGGAAACTACTTTTAATTTTGTCCAACACATTACTCTATCATACCTCCTATGCCTTGCATGCAGAAAGTTCAAGGTTCAGTCCCTGGCATCTCCAGTTACAGGATTTCAGGTTGCAGGGCTAGGAATGATCTCTTTGTACCTGAGAGATGCAGCCAATCAGAGAAGAGCGTGTGAAGGATCACATGCATTAAGTACAAGGCAGTGTCATACAATTGAGTGTGGATTTCTTTGAACTTTGAAGATTTCTTCTTGGGAAAGTCTTATATTCTTACTCATTTATAGGGTTTTTCCCCTCCCCAAATGATTGGTAATTTATAGATTTACAATTATTTTAATTTTTGAATTGACTTATGATTATTTGAATATTTATAAGAACTTAAGAACGTAAGAACAGCCCCACTGGATCAGGCCATAGGCCCATCTAGTCCAGCTTCCTGTATCTCACAGCGGCCCACCAAATGCCACAAATGCCCCAAATGATTAAATTAATCATTTAATATGATTATATGAATATAATATGATTATATGAATATTTATAAATATTTCTTTTCTCAGTGTGTGGTTGGTGCCACAGGATGTGGTGATGGCATCTAGCCTAGATGCCTTTAAAAGGGGATTGGACCAGTTTCTGGAGGAAATAACCATTAATGGGTTACAAGCCATGATGTGTATGTGCAACCTCCTGATTGTAGAAATGGGCTATGTCAGAACACCAGTGCAAGGGAGGGCACCAGGATGCAGGTCTCTTGTTATCAGGTGTGCTCCCTGGGGCATTTGGTGGGCCGCTGTGAGATACAGGAAGCTGGACTAGGTGGGCCTATGGCCTGATCCAGTGGGGCTGTTCTTATGTTCTTATGATAGGGCTCTGAATATATTACAGATCTTGGATATCTGAAGAGCTTGATGACACTGGCCGCACTGTGAAACCGAGGGATTATCATGGTAGTTATTGCTGCGTGTTTGACCCACATCCCGATATATGGTGGACTCTTACAGACAGCTGAATTTCATGGCTCCTGATGAAGATTTCTGCGAAAATAGGTTTCTTGATCTGCCTACCCATCAACCATCATTGAATTTGATCTTCATTGAATTTTGTGGATGTCCAAATCAAATCTGGCAACAATCAAATTACCCAGGGCTTTTCAGATGGAAACGTTGGGACAATAGTAATTCTTAGAGATGAAACAATAAGGATTAGCAAAAAATGCTTGATGTTTCTGGTCTTGTACCTCATTGACAGCACAAATCTATGCATGCTCACTTAGAAGAAAGTCCTGTTGTCTTCAATAGGTTTACTCCCATGCAAGAGGATTGCAGCCTTAAGGCTCAATCCTATCAAGGGCCTACTGCAGTGGATCTCGCTATCTTGCCATAGACCCCATTGTGGCAGCTCAAAAGCCACACTGCCATTGCTTGCTTTGGAGACACTAATGTGAACAGCCAGAGGTTTCATGTACCTGCCAACGGTCGACCCAGGCAGCACCGGAGCAGGTACAGTGGTGGCAGGAGCAGATTGTGGGGAGGTCGTAGGCATTTTGTGGGTGTTTCAGGGCAGGGAATGGGCTGGGCAGAGGAGAGGGAGTAATGGAGAGTGGTGGATCTTGGTGCGCGAAGATCCTATCCCCACCTTTCGTCACTCCAAAACATCACCTGCCTCTCCTTGGAAAATAGCTGGCGTAGGCCCAAGGTATTGACGTCTTGGCATCCTATGGAGAGGTAAGTAGAAAATATTTTTACTTACCTCTCCTAGGCCACCTGGACACCCCTCTTAGCATGCAATATGCACTCCATCAATGGACCGCATGCTGGCAGAGGATAGGATAGGACTGGCAGAGGATAGGATTGGACCCTTAAACACTTAATTCTGTTGGCTGTTGTCTGTTTCACTCTTAGGGGTTTCAGTTAATTTCCATCTCTTTCACAGATATTACGGGTTTGAGAATCCTTGACCTCCTTTGCATCTAGTCACCTTCATTACTGATCTATGATTAGCAGCCCAATCTAGTGCTGCCCGGGGTGCGCGGCTGCAGCGGTGCTGAGAACGGCTGCTGCCGCATCCTGTGTGCCTCAGCCTGCCGCAGGCAGCGCCTCAGGAGAAGGGGACTTTTGTCCCCTTCCCCTGGGTAAGGGAAGCAGCCCCGCAATGGGGTTACTCACTTTACTGCCGACCAAAAGGTCGGCGGTAACGTAAAGGCTTTTGTGTAGGGTGCTGAGCCTTACACGAACGGTCAGCCTCCTGCCTCCCTCCCCCTGGCACACTTCCCGCCCACCCTCTCTCTGCCTCCCGCCAGCCCTCTCTCCACCCTCCCCACGCCTCTTGCCTTCCCAGAACGCCTCCTCCCCGCCCCTTCCCCGCCCCTGCTTACCGTGCCGCGGCTCGGTGGTCCGTGAGACCGCTGAGCAGCGGAGGACGGGTGCCCGCCTGGCGCCGGCCAGCGCTGGGCTAGTACGGGTACTGGCCTGGTGGTAAGCCTCACAGAAATTCCTTATGGCACATTTGCAACAATGCACTCCGGCGGAGAGCCAGAGCGCCGAGCTCAGGATTGGGCTCTAAGGCACTTATTAACCAACAATGCTAATCAAACTGATCAACTGTTACAGCCCCTGGATGCACATATTACCAAAGAGAGCCGACCTATGACAAGGTTAATAAAAAATGCAAGGAAAGTAGGTTTTTGTGGAGCGGGGGATGGGGTAGAGGAAAACATCCGACCATGTTATTATTCTCTTCTGTCTCAACCTTGTAACTTGTTTTGCTGAGAAAATTGACATTTCAAATTTCCTGGCTAGAAGGACACAGCATGACACGAGGTGGCATGACAACAATGACTCATTCGGCGAAAACGGTTGCACCAAATGATACCCATCTCTGTCTCTCAGGAACAAGCAAATTAACTTGCTTAAAATCAGGATATTGCACTGAAAATAAGAAAATATACTTCTAGGATGTCTGTGTGTGATTTCTTGAGAGCATTTCCTGTATGGATGCCGAGGCGAGATGCAGGTCCTCCGAGTGGAGTTTGATCAGAGGGTACAAAGTTTCTTTTGGGCCCCAAAGAGGGAGGACAGCAATGTAACAGAGTGGAGGAGGTTGGCAAAAGGGGTGGGCAGAACAGGTGTGGGTAGGGGGTGAAACAGGGCAGGGGAAGGGTGGTCAGAAAAGTCTTTAGAGTCCACGTCTACTGGGTTTCCCAATGTGGAACCCAGGTCAGCCCACCCTTGCAGTCTTGGCAGCTAGAAAACCAAACACACACCTACCTTTCTCCAAATCTTTTAAATATATGTCAGGGTTCCCCTCCTTCCACAGGTCCCCAACTTACCCAGGCAGAAGGCTTCTGGGCCAGAGGATCAGGGAGGAAGCAGGTGGAAAATGGGGCTACCTCCCCATATGCTGCCTGGACACTCCTGTGGGCGGCAAAGCGCAGCAGAGGAGCACTGCGCGCCGAACCCCCTGCTCCTTCCTCCACCTTGGAGGAGGGAGGGGGAGACAGGACGCAGGCCATTCGGCTGCTGGGCAGCCGCCCCTCCCCCACCTTGGAAGAGAAGGGGAGCACTCCCTCGCCCAGCCAGCCGGGACCTGCCTTGCCGGGCAGGGCACCTGGCTGTGACATCGGGAGCCCACAGCTGGACCTCCTGATGTCGTCTGCAGAGCTACAGGATCCAGGTAGGCAGGGCCAGTCCACCCCCCAAAGGCAGAGACCAGAGCAGAGGCAGCAGCCTTCCCAGCCATCTCAGGAACAACCCTGGCAGCTCCAGGTGAGCGGAGGTGGGAGGGAAACAGAGAGAGGAAGGGGAGGAGTTGTAGTCATCCCAGGGGAGGGCAGACCCAGAGACACGCCCTTTTTGTACCATCCCTGTAAGGGAAGGGGTGGGGCCGAAGGGGAGGGGTCTGCCCTACATAAACCAGGGGGCCAGGGAGGACAAGGCAGTTGGGAGTTAGAAGAGCAGGCAGGAGGATCTGCTGACAGCAGCCCCTGCTCCTGACTCTGGCAAATGCTGCCAACCCAAAGAGGGGGATCCGGGTGACACAACCCCCCCTTTCTTCTGGTGAACTAGTCTGAGGCCTCCACAAGGGGGTCCCTGTCGGAAAGGCTGGGCGGGCCCTCCCCTCCCCTCCCCCAACAGGGAGGCCTCACAATATAAAAAAATCATTGCAGAAAATAAGCATCATTGCATTTAGGCTCAGACTACAATGGAAAGTGTCCTGTGTGCATCAAAACAGACTTCTGTAGCAGCTGTAGTCCCGCAACTGTGTCCCCGAACTTCTATATATTCCTTCATAGTAAGTGGATCCCCAAACCAAAGGACTACTCTAGCAGGCCAGTTTCCTTCTAGATCTGACACTGTGTTAAGGAGTGTCATGAATGCATTCCTCGACCCGGTGCACATGGCTTGTGGAAGCAGCTGTGCCACAGTGCACTGGAGGTTGTGCTCCTGGCCTTCCACGCAGGCAGCAAGTCCCAAGTGAGATAGGAAAATTTAAGCTTCCAGGAAATTTCTGGGCCTCTTCTTTGGCTCCTGATTCCCATTTTTGACCTAGGCCAGGGTAAAAATTACCCCCTGTGCCCTCCTCTCATGGGCCCTGGCGAGATGATCATGATGTGAGTTTTTAAACTCTGCATGTGAGTTTAGACTCCAGTATTTGCACCTGACCATGGAGTTTATTTCATACATAAAAATGCATACATACTGGAGCTGATAGAGTGTCCTGGGTGAGGAATGCCAGGCCTATAGGCAGGCAGTGCCTGGTGCTTTTCTTCTCTTTTCTCCTTGGCCCCCCCCCCCCCCCCGCAGGGAGGCCTCACAATATAAAAAAAATAATTGCAGAAAATTAGCATCATTGTATTTAGGCTCAGGCTACAATGGAAAGTGTCCTGTGTGCATCAAAACAGACTTCTGCAGAAGCTGTAGTCCCACAACTGTGTCCCTGAATTTCTATATATTCTTTCATAGTAAGTGGATCCACAAACCAGGAGTGTCCTGGGTGAGGAATGCCAGGCCTATAGGCAGGCAGTGCCTGTTGCTTTTCTTTTCCTTTCTCCTTGGCCTCTATAATCAGGGTTGCAAACTTTTTAGTTGGTCTTGCTCCTTTGACTTTAAGAGCAACGTGACATTCAAAAATTCTGTAAGTGCAGTTTTTTGTACAACTATTTCCATTCTTGGAAACTCTTCCTGTTTCTACATGTCAAGCTACTCTTAAAGGCACAGGAGCAGGACCAGTATACATTGGCAACCCACCCTGCTTGCCCTATTAATTTGAGCACCATTCAGCTTTTGCTCTGGCTTCAGCCCTCTTTAAATGTTAGACAGGAAAGCTGGACTGGCTCCAGGTGGTTTCCCGTGAGAGGTGGAAGCAGAAGCATGGGCAGTAAGAAGAGTATCATATGTTACGTGATGTTCTTGAGCAGCTTCTTCCTGTGAGTACCAAACTAGTTGTGATAGGCAGAGCTGTAATGAGGGGGGAACCTCCACAGCAGAAGGAATGGGAGGCATGAAGCAGCTGTCCATTAAAGAGGGCAGCAAAGTTAGGGCTGATGTTTCAGTTGAGGACTATAAAAGTTTGAGTACAAGAAGCTAATCTGAGCACTCAAAAAAATCAGAAATGAATCTAGTTTTTAAAGATCCTTTGAAATCCCAAAGTCTATCACAAATTTCAATTCTGTTTCAGCATTGGACTTGCAGAAATATTTTTCAAATGACCTCCTTTCTTCCCCTCTTTATAGGGAAGTGTGGTAGTTCAGTGGAAGAGCATTGGCTTTGCATGCAGAAGGTCCTATCTGAGGTCTGGGAAATTTTGGAGGCCATCACAGTGGGCCCTCCTTATTCATGGACTCATAAGAACATAAGAACAGCCCCACTGGATCAGACCATAGGCCCATCTTGTCCAGCTTCCTGTATCTCACAGCGGCCCACCAAATGCCCCAGGGAGCACACCAGATAACAAGAGACCTCATCCTGGTGCCCTCAGGCAGACTTAGCATCTGTAGATTTCAGTATCTGTAGTATCTGCAAACACCAGTATCAGTATCTGCAAACACCAGATAACAAGAGACCTCATCCTGGTGCCCTCAGGCAGACTCAGCATCTGTAGATTTCAGTATCTGCAAATGTTGGGTCTATGGCAGAAGGACCTCAGAGGATCTCCTGGATGAGTCTGGAAGGCACTTCTGGTTTTGTGCTGGAGACTTCCAGTTGTGTCTGGAGGCCTTCTGAGGCATAGGGAAGCCACATAAAGCCTCCCTGCACCTCGGAACACCTCCTGGACACAAGTGGAAGGCCCTTCCAGTCAGCAGGGTAGCTATGGGGGGGCACAGCACTAAGTTTTGCACAGCACTTTACCGTTGGAGCCATACTCAGCAGCAAGAGCAAAGTGGAGGTGTCTCCTCTGCTTTGCTCTCACCGCTGGGAATGGTTCTGATAGGGCTCCACTGTACAATGCTCAGTACATAGGCAGCAGCTTCCTGTGTTCCCTCATTTCTGGCCAGGGCAGCGAGGAGTGCTCATTGCTCGCCTAATGGCTCTCTCAAAAAACGCCAAAGCTTTTTGTCCATTCTTCAACACAAAAGTATTAATCATATGATAATTGTCCTACACCCATATAGCACTCAGGCACCTTTCACTGAAATGAATGCTGTTGGCACTCTCTGCTTGTGTCCTCGCTTTGATTGAGGCTGCTTCAATAAAGCCAGCTGTCAACCTGCTCCATTCTAAGTGGCAATAATGCAGATTTAATTGCTCCATGGCAAGAGTGACGCTGGATGGATTTAGACTTGAAGGAGAAACCCTTGTGCTGTTATGTTGCCATCACAGGAGGCAATGCTGTCATTAACTGGGTAAAGGAACTGGAGGTAGATGGTGTATAAATTACTGTACAGAAGGGACTTAAGCCTTTAGAAACTGTCAGGTCCCATATACAGTACACCAAGGCCATTTCATGATTTGTATGAGACCAGCTTCCAATATATACCCATAGATGGGGTTCACACATGTAAATCTTTGTAGTAGTCAACATGTGGTATGGAGAATGGCACAGCAGCCACTGACCCTCACCCTTATTCCCATACAGGCAGTGCCAAATACGCACGTAAGAAGAGCCCCAAGAGCTGGATCAGGCCAAAGGTCCATCTAGTCCAGCTTCCTGTATCTCACAGTGGCCCACCAGATGCCTCAGAGAGCACACAAGACAGCAAGATAACTGCTTCCTGTTGCCCCTCCTTTATATCCAGCATTCTGAGTTAGCCTACTTCTAAAACCAGGAGGTTGCATATACCTATTATGGCTTGTACTGTATGATGGACTTTTCCTACATAAATCTGTCCAATCCAAGGTGCCCCTCCATTCCTGGACTCCTGTAGTAACTGAAAGAAACATAACATTTCACATATTGAGAATCCATCCATCCATCCATCCATCCGCCCGCCCGCCCGCCACTTAGGGCCCAATGCTATCCAATTTTCCAGTGCCGGTGCAGCTGTGCCAGTGGGGCATGCACCACATCCTGTGGTGGAGAGGCAGTCACAGAGGCCTCCTCAGGGTATGGGAACCTTGATGAGTCTGTATCTCATCTGATATGTGAATGTAGTAAAATTGCACAGGGAGATTATAAAGTCAGACACAACAGAGTTGTAAAATTAATCCACTGGTCATTATGTATACAGTATAATTTGCCAAATGCCAAAAACATTTGGGAATATCAGGTTGAGAAGGCACTGGAGAATCATACCAATCGTTAAAAAGGGAAAGACGGGGGGGGGGGCGGGAAACTATAGGCCGGTCAGCCTAACATCTATACCGGGTAAGATGGTGGAATGCCTCATCAAAGATAGAATCTCAAAACACATAGACGAACAGGCCTTGCTGAGGGAGAGTCAGCATGGCTTCTGTAAGGGTAAGTCTTGCCTCACAAACCTTATAGAATTCTTTGAAAAGGTCAACAGGCATGTGGATGTGGGAGAACCCGTGGACATTATATATCTGGACTTTCAGAAGGCGTTCGACACGGTCCCTCACCAAAGGCTACTGAAAAAACTCCACAGTCAGGGAATTAGAGGACAGGTCCTCTTGTGGATTGAGAACTGGTTGGAGGCCAGGAAGCAGAGAGTGGGTGTCAATGGGCAATTTTCACAATGGAGAGAGGTGAAAAGCGGTGTGCCCCAAGGATCTGTCCACCTCTTTTCCACCTCTTTTCCACCTCTTCATAAATGACCTGGAGATAGGGGTGAGCAGTGAGGTGGCAAAGTTTGCAGATGACACCAAACGTTTCCAAGTGGTGAAGACCAGACGTGATTGTGAGGCGCTCCAGAAGGATCTCTCCAAACTGGCAGAATGGGCAGCAAAAGGGCAGATGCGTTTCAATGTAAGTAAGTGTAAAGTCATGCACATTGGGGCAAAAAACCAAACTTCACATATAGGCTAATGGGTTCTGAGCTGTCTGTGACAGATCAGGAGAGAGCTCTTGGGGTGGTGGTGGACAGGTCGATGAAAGTGTCGACCCAATGTGCGGCGGCAGTAAAGAAGGCCAATTCTATGCTTGGGATCATTAGAAAAGGTATTGAGAACAAAATGGCTAATATTATAATGCCGTTGTACAAATCTATGGTAAGGCCACACCTGGAGTATTGTGTCCAGTTCTGGTTGCCACATCTCAAAAAGGACATAGTGGAAAAGGTGCAAAAGAGAGCAACTAAGATGATTGCTGGGCTGGGGCACCTTCCTTATGAGGAAAGGCTATGGCGTTTGGGCCTCTTCAGTGCAGAAAAGAGATGCCTGAGGGGGGACATGATTGAGACATACAAAATTATGCATGGGAAGGATAAAGTAGATAGAGAGATGCTCTTTACACTATCACATAACCCCAGAACCAGGGGACATCCACTAAAATTGAGTGTTGGGAGGGTTAGGACAGACAAAAGAAAATATTTCTTTACTCAGCGTGTGGTCAGTCTGTGGAACTCCTTGCTGCAGGATGTGGTGACGGCATCTGGCCTGGATGCCTTTAAAAGGGATTGGACAAGTTTTTGGAGGAAAAATCCATTACGGGTTACAAGCCATGATGTGTATATGCAACCTCCTTATTTTTGAAATGGACTATGTCAGAATGCCAATGCAAGGGAGGGCACCAGGATTGTTATCTGGTGTGCTCCCTGGGGCATTTGGTGGGCTGCTGTGAGATACAGGATTAGATGGGCCTATGGCCTGATCCATTGGGGCTGTTCTTACGCTCTTATGAGAATGAACAAGTCCAGATCCTGGGGGACTTTAAAATTCCAACAAATCAACACCACAAACATAATACACCTGATATAACAATCATAGAAAATCAAAATGTCTGGCTAATTGATACTGCCATTCCTAGAGATGCCAAAGTCACTGAAAAAGAACTAGAAAAAATGACAAAATACAGAGACTTGGACTGCAATCACATGCCTATCAACAAAACATACTAAAGTGGTCCCCATCGTCATCGGGGTACTTGGAACAATCTTGAAAAGTTTTGTGAATTACTTTAAACAACTGCAGCTTACTGAAATAACATATCAGATCTGCAAAAAAAATAAAAAAAAATTCAGCACTTTTAGAAACATAATGTGTACATACTGTGCCAATACCTAGTTGATCTCAGGCTGAAAGTTGTATCAGTTGCTCAACACCAGTGAACAACTGTGTTTCATGTAGTTTGGAATAATAATAATAATAATAATAATATCTAGCTAGCTAACCTATCAATCTGATCTAATCTATGAAAAATGTGTCTGTGTGTGCTTGTGTGTAGATAGATAGATAGATAGATAGATAGATAGATAGATAGATAGATAGATAGATAGATAGATAGATAGATAGATAGATAGATGCCCATCATGGCCTGGATCCCAGATAATCTGAATAGACAATTATTCAGGTGAGGGTTCAGGCACACCCCCTGCATGCACAGAAGAGTTACTTAAACACTTGAATATCTAAGGCACGAATTTTCAATCTTTTTCATCTCATGGCCCAGTGACAAGGCACTAAAATTTTCAGGGCACACCATCAACTTTTGGACAATTGACAAGGCCTGTTGCACTGCTGGCGGGGTGCCCACATCCCCCAATGGCCCTATTCATAAACAACTCTTCCCAAACTCCCACGGCACACCTTCAGATCATTCACGGCACACCAGTGTGCTGCAACACAGTGACTGAAAATAACTGATCTAAGGGAAACAACTGATGTGTGGGACCAGCCCAGCACATGGTGAATGTCTGCAGATCCCTTAGGCAACAATGTCAGTGGTATAAAGGTGCCAATGGGGAACATTTTGAGCACTTGATCTAACTAATTAACTAACTAACTAATTAACTGGATCAAGCAGCTGTTTCTGTGTATACCACATGTGGTACATGTGTGACTGTCCTACATTTTGGGGTGCCTTGTCCTCTTTTGTGGTCGCCCTGTTCTTATGTCATTGTACAGATAGCCTGCACATACGTACAGCCTGGTTGTGAATAGGCTCTTTTCACCAGGGCCTATTCTAGGGGCATGGCAGTGGGTGCAGTTCTCCTCCCCCAACCCCACATGTTGAGTTCTACATGGATGACTGCATGGAAAGGGTTTTGCCTTAGGAATTCTTAGGGTTTAGCCAAGATACTGCAAATCCTTCATTAGAGAGTCTTGGCCTCTTCAGAGAACTATAGTTCTGATGAGAGAGAATGACTATTGAACTCTTTTACGTCTGTATACACTTAAATATACCGCTGAACTGTCTTCTTCCATCTGATGAAGCCTGTTGTTATCTATGAAGGGTCGTGCCATGCTCAGTCATTTGAAAACACGATTCTTTCCAATCGTCATTACTGTTTTGTGTCTTGTGTCACAGTGACATTGCACATTTATTTGCGATCCTTCCTGTATCTTTCTTTTAAATGTAACAATAATACAAAATAGAGTTGGCATCCTTCAGTCTCGGAAGACTATGGTGTCACGTTCTGAATGATGGTTCTGGAACAGAGTGTCCTCTCCAGTGCGCGAAGCCTGGGTAAAGTATGTAGGTATGGAGGATAGGCTGTTACCCATGCAGCAAATCCCCCCTCTCCACGTCGCTGAAATGGTCCAATGGAAAGGCAGAGGCCAATACAGTTGGTTCAAGCGGCGTCGCAGGAGTTGCCAGAACATGACTGTGTTCAGCCATGAACTGCCTCAGGGACTCCGGCTCCAGATTTTGCCTCGAGGTTGACTCCTGAAGCCTTTTCCATAACTGGATGCAGCCACAAGGCAGTGGAGGTTTGGGATCAGAGTTTTCCTTCTCTCAGATGAGCTGCCTTCCCCGGCTAACGAGCCCCATCTACCCAGTGGCTGTTTAGTCGCCTCTTACGACAGGTGGCGTACAACAAATGTGGTTATCTGATATCAAGGATAATTGTGAGGTCCTGGGTAATTTCCCAGAATGCACTACTAGAGAGTACTCCAGGACTGCAGAGAAGCGTCTCTTGGGTGTCAGGCTGAGAACTGGTGAAGGACATAACGTGGATATCCCAAACCACAGTTGGCAAGAGGTTTTGAAGCACTCCAAGACACAAGAGCTATTATGCTGACTGTCAGTGCTGTGGCACTGCTTCAAAGGCGGTCATTTTTTATTTCTAGTGAAAGGAGCCATCAGCATTTGGCAGAGAGATCTGTGACTTGGCATCCACCTGGAAGGCCCTCCCCCCAGCTTATAAGAACAGCCAAATCATTGAGTGCTCACTCACACCCAGTTCCTTCATCTCCCTCCAGCTTTATACAGAATGGCAGGTGTATGTCACAGAAAAGGCAGCCCAATCGCATCCTTCCCCTGGCTGGTGCACTTGTACCAAAAAAAGGTGTGCTGTACCTAGCAAAGGGAGTGGATTGGGAAGCTTCAGCAGGGAAAGGGAAGTTAAATCCCCTTACCCTTGTGTAAGCCTCCTACTCTGCAACGGATCTCCTCAGACCTGCACTAGTGACTTTGCTAATGCAAGTCCAAGGGAGAAAGGGGGCATAGAGGCTGCTGCTGGAGGGGATAGGATCCAGAGTATGCCATCACCCCTGGATCCACCCCTTCCTGCAGCCTCCTTGCCCCATCACACCCCCTCCCCACCCAGTTTCACCTCTCCCCACTCCGTTCTATCTTCCCCCACTCCTCCTGCCTCTTCCACTGGCTTACCTACTTGAGCAGGCAGCAGGAGAGTTGACAATGTGCTCCAGCCTTCCCTCCAGTGTCCCAGCAGTGCACTACTCAGGGCGCTGCTGGAAAGCATTTATGGCACTTTTTCAGCAGTCACCAGCAGTGGAACATGTATTGTTTCACTGGTAGCAAGGCCCAACAGCACTGGGCCGTTAGTCAAAGAAAAGGAAATTAAGGCATTGGAGAGGAACGACTGATTTTAAAGGCAAGCCCAACTGCCAGCAGTTGTTGACTCTCAAGTGAACTTCTGATTAATTTATATTATATTTACAAATTTCAGGAAGTGCCTCAAACTGGGGCTTTTCAAATTTTTGCAAGTGGTGTTGTTGTTAAAACCACTTTTCAACAAAAAAGCTCACAAGTTACCATTTTCCCAGACACCACCTTTGAGAGGTGCACCAACCAGAGATGGCAGCTATACACAGGAGCTGCCAGCTTGCCCCACAAGTACAGACCCTTTCTAACATTTTATTGGTTCCCTGCAATAACACCTTGTTGGCTTTCGGAACAATCAGTCTCATTGGTCAGTTTTGAGGTCAGGAAATCCACTTTTTGTTACATAAGGTAATTGTGTTTTCCTTTTCTAGTTATTTGGCTACAACGTTTGATAGAATAAACGTATTTCAATATGGTTTGTTTCATTGCGTTAAGGTATGCATTGAATGATATGGAAGGTGATGGTATTATTTGAAAATACAGGTTGAGACTAATTATTCGCGAGGGTTCCGTTCCAAGCACTCACATGGATGGCGAAAAACACACTACAGCAAATCAATTTACAAAACAAAATTTCTTTGCTCCAGTGATTTAAAAACAGCCTTGATGACCTTTGTGATGTAAGATAAGAGTCATTAAGAAGACAATCCATCAGCGCTTCACTCAGCCCCTCCCTTCAGCAATGCAAAATGATCACTTTTCTTTCATGTGATCAGGGGGAAGGGAGGGTTCCGCTGGAGTGAGAAGGATTGATGGATTGTCAGCCAGCTGCCCTCTCTCTCATTAAGGAAGGTATTGTTAAAGGACTGTTCAGTTTTTCAAACTGATTTTAAAGGGATGCATTTTTCCCCTTCTCCAGGGATCAGCACATTCATTCTCATTTGCAGGGGCCATTCGTGTTGAGTCACATCCGTGTATAAAAATTCCGTGTATAAGTAGGCTGGACCTGTACCAAGATTTTCACAATTTTGGTCAGTAATGGTGTCATCTCCCCCAATGTATCACCCAGTGCAGTCCACATCCCCCAGCAGAGGCGTAGCTAGGTCATTTGAAACCTGGGGCCCATAAATTTTTGTCACCCCATACGACTTAATTAATTAATTGGTTATTAATTGGTTAATTAATTATTTATCAATTAATTAAAAATTATATTGTTTAGTTAATTAATTCACTTTTTATACCACCCTTCCTCTAAGCAGCTCAGGGTGGTGTACATGGTTCCTCTTTTTATTTGTCTTCACAACAACCCTGTGAGGTAGGTGAGACAGAGATAGTAATAGTCATGACATGGAAGGAATAATAATAATGGCCAGAAAATAAATGCAGTGAATATTTCCCCACAAGCAATGGATGAAATTCTGCATCAAATGGTATATAACATTGTGGTATTATTCCTAAAAGCCACAATTTCCAGAATTTTGGTCACTAAGATGTCTCATTGGTCTGTTTTGAGTTAAGGCAGTGGTTCTCAAACTTTTAACACTAGGACCCACTTTTTAGAATGACAATCTGTCCAGGACCCACCGGAAGTGATGTCATGGCTGGAAGTGACATCATCAAGCAAAATAAAATAATTATAAATAATTAAATTAAAAAAAAAACAAATAAGGGGAAGCCAGCCCTGTTTCACCAAGTGAATTTTCTCTGTAGCCTGCCTGCAATAACACCCCCCCCCCCCACAAATAAAGCAGTGAGATTCTCAGCCCTCCCCAGTGCCCTCCTTACCAGCTCAAGCCTCTGGTTTATTCTTTGAGAGGGGGGCTGCCTTCTGGATCATTTGTTGAGCTCCACTTTCATTAGATGGGGACTATGCAGCTAGCCTTGCATTCCTCTTTGCCTGACTTGACCAGGAGCCAAGGCACATTTGCTTACTTGCGAGTAAATGCGACCCTGTGGCTTACTTTTGCTTTCCATAGGGCTCAATACATTTGTCTGCTTGGAGGGAGGGACTTCTTCCTTGGGTGTTTTTTTGGGGTTGCTTTCATTGGATAGGAACCATTATGGTGTCATTGGATTCCTCTCAGCCTGCCCTTTCCAATGAACTATGGCATGTTCGCCTACTTGCGAGTAAATGTGCGATATGTCTCCTTTCCATTTTCCATAGGGTTCAATGCAGTTTTTGGTTTCTGGTTTTTTTGGCCATAACTTTTGATGGAAAGGAGATATTTCAATCTGTTTTCTGGCATTGCATTTTGCTGGAAATTCCGCATCCAATGGTATATGGCATGATGGGGTTACTCCGAACCTTTGCGATGTTAGTGATGTTGGGGAATTTGTGGTGTTATACCCCCCAAGGGTAGTACCCGGGGCGGACCACCCCCCGCCCCTGCTAGCTACACCACTGCCCCCCTGGCCCCCTTTAGCAACACAACTGCAGGTGCTGTTCTTGGTGTTCAAACATATTGAGTTGGTAGTCTTCGCACTGATTTTAAGCTCAAGCTTCACAGCATCTTCTGCTATTTTCTTTGTTAGCACCCCAGAGCCTCTCCGGTTTCTCCTTCCTGCCCCCTACTTGCATGCACAGATGTATAGGTGAAGTGTCTGATTATTTTTTTAAGTGACATACAAAGATTATACTACCTTTCTTCCCTGACTTCAATACAGTAGATTTCAGTATGTATCACATTGCACAATCCTCTTCAGCATATAGTGTGTTTGCAGCCATATTGCCCTACTGATCTTCTTACCTCGGCGAAGAGGGTGGGAGGAGGTGGGAGGGAGCCCCTAAATTTCCATGGTGGGATAGAGGAAGGAGAGCTTGAGAAAGGTAACATTTATGTGAAATTATTTTCTGGCTGGGTTTAGCAAAACAAACCACAGTAGATGGATTTTCGAAATTTATTATTGACAGCAGTCTCAATGCCTCCTTAATAGGCCATTATCGCAGTATTCTGTTAAGTTGATGTCATAATGTGTCCTATGGTAACCACCCCATGAGGGTAAATAATTTATTTGCCAGTGGAAACTTGGCCAGTTTCTTGTTTCATGTGATCATCTTCGTGATGTAAACTGAGTAAAGAATATTGAGTTATGGAAGATGAGAATATTAATCTGTGATGCTGTCATAGGTCACATGTGGGGTCAGGTGTCAGGCACTGGCTGAGAGCTCATTTCCATCAGAGGGCACTCCTTGCTCAGCTGATCCCTAAACCTTCAGTAATAGTGTCCAAAATGCCAATGCAAGGTGCCAGTGCAGACCTCTGCAACCTTGTGCCAACACTATGATTTATATATTAAAGTCAGTTTCAAACATTTCATCATGTGTGGGCCAGGACCCAGAATGGGGTTTTGAAAATAAAGTAGTGGGGCTATGAAGATAGGACCCACCAAAAAGGAAGTATTAAAAAGTGGAGAGAAACTAGAGGGAAACTAGTTTAGCAATTCCCTATACAGGCATGCTATACAGGAACCCTATACAGGTATCCACAGGTACATGCTATACCCTATACAGCAGGGGTGTCCAAAGTTTTTGGCAGGAGGGCCACATCATCTCTCTGACACTGTGTCGGGGGGCCGGGGAAGAAAATAATTAATTTACATTTCAAATTTGAATAAATTTACATAAATGAATATATTAAAGATAAACTTATATGAATGAATGAAGGTCTTGCAATAGCTCAAGGCCTATGAAAGGCCTTGCACAAAGCAAGGTCAGCCTTTCCTTTGCTGCCTCTGCTGCATCACAGATGTGAAACAGCAAGCAGTGGAGGGAGCTTTCATTCCACAGCTCACCCAAGAGGTCAAACAGTTGCCCTCACGCTGCGAACAGTTGTGTCAGGCCAGTGCGGGCTCCAGCAAGTCTCTGGAGGGCCAGAGGCTAATTGGAGACTGGGGGCTCCCTGAGGGCCGCATTGGGAGTCCTCAAGGGCCGCAAGTGGCCCCAGGGCCAGGGTTTGGGCACCCCTGCTATACAGGTATCCACGGATCCAGTACTCCACCTTCTCCCTGCACTCATTCTTAATTGTTTTGCAGAGCACTCCAGTCTCTTCTTGGGAACCTCCAGAGGCCTCTTCTGGGTCACACTGGACTGGTGATCCACTCTACTGGCCTCGCGGGCCTCAGAATGGCCTGCAGAAGCATCCAGAAGCTCCTGGGTTGTGAAGGCAACTTCCAGTTTGACCCGATCCAGGTGCCTCTGCAGGGGGAGGAATACTGGGGGAGACTTTGCTGAATTAATTCATCTATGGGCCAAAGGAAGATCCAGTGGCATCACTAGGGGGGTGTGGGCTGCAACAGGTGATGCACCAGGGATATGCGGCCTGGGGGGATGATGCGCCAACATCGTGGCTTCAGGAGCTAGCCCATCATGCCATACACTGTTGGATGTGGAATGTCCAGCAGAGTGCAATGCAAAAAAAAACAGAATTGAAATAGCTCCGTTCCTTCAAAGGTTATGACCAAAAAACCAGAAGGAAAAAAATGCATGGAGCCCTATGGAAAATGAAAGTGAGCCGTATCGCATGATTAATCACGAGTAGGTGTACTTGCCATAGTCCATCGGAAAGGGCAGGCTGAGAGGAATCCAACGACACCAGAATGGTCGTGATCCAATGAATGCAGTCCCCAAAAACACAAAAGGGAGAAGGAGGTCCCTCCCTTCCTCCCAGCTGCAGTCTATTGAGCCCTATGGAAAGCAAGCAGCCTCACGGTTGCATTTACTCACGAGTAGGCAGACGTGCCTTGGCTGATGGTCAGGCCAGACAAAGGGGAATGTGAGGACACCTGAATGGTCCCAATCCGATCGAACTGGAGCACAGCAAATGCTCCAGAAGGCAACCTCTCTCTCTGCCCCCCCCCCCTAAAAAGGACAAAAAAAGAGGCTTCAACTGGTAAGGGGAAAGTTTTCTATTTTGCACTTGCAAAGCCAGGTGGGTCTTTGTATTGATATGCTTGAAATAGAAGAACTTTAAACTGGGCACTGGGAAGGGTTGAAAATCTCTCTGATTCTTTTTGGGGGGTAATATTGCAGGCAGACTTACTTCTGAGTAGACATGCATAGGCTTGAGCTCACAGGCTGCAATCCTACCCATACTTTCCTGAGAGTAAGCCCCATTGACCACAATAGCACTTACTTCAGAGTAGATTCACTTGGTGGAACAGGACAGGCTCCCCCTTATTTAATTATTTCTTTTATTTTAATTTAATTATTTATAATTATTTTAATTTGCTTGACAATGTCACTTCTGGCCATGACATCACTTCCAATGGGTCCTGGACAGATTGTCATTCTAAAAAGTGGGTGCCAGTGCTAAAAGTTTGAGAACTGCTGCAATAAGATGTTAGTAAGTTGACACGGATGTGTGTGTGTGTGTGTGTGTGTGTGTGTGTGTGTGTGTGAGAGTGAGAGAGAGACTCTACAAGTTTTCAAAATCACTAAAATCAGAATTTGTAGGAATAATACCATCATGTTATATATCAATCAATGCATAATTTCATGCAGAATGCAATGAAACAAACCACATTGAAACATCTGTGTTCTAACAAAGGGTACAGCCAAAAAACCAGTGGGGGAGGGGTGATGGTACATCACCACAATCCACCACCTGGGGCATTGCCCCGCCCACTGCATGGGGTGACGCGAATCCTAGTGACGCCACTGGGAAGATCTCTCATTTACTTATTTATTGGAATCTTTATTGGCATAAAAGATCCCTCATGGTCTGTAGCATTATAGAGCTGGAAAGTAACAAAAGCTTGGTCTGGCCAATCCTATGACACGAGACAAAACCACCCAAATGCCTGCTACCCCAATCAACCCATGCAAAATAGACTTCCATGTGCCACAGGCAGAGATCAGTTACATTCCAACGGTGGTGTCCTCAGAGCAATAGCTCCAGATGACAGCAACACAAAGTAAGTGTGTGTGTGAATTGGCAACACTTGTTTGGATTATGGGCACCCCACAAGACACATTATGTCTCCAGCACAAACCTCAACAGGGCCCACTTTTGTTTGTTTCTGGAGAGAAGACCTGAGTAGACGGACATCTTTTTTACTGTGGACAATGGGATGCAATTTTGAACATGCTAGCCAACTCACAAAAAGAGTCTGATTCTTGCACTGCCACCTGCTGGCTACACAGGCAGCAGGTCTTCAGGAACAATTTATCTTGGTGTTTTTATTCTATGATTGCTATGGAAAAAAAAATTCGTGTTTAATTGATCATTGCTCATTAGTGGTGATTATGAGCAGGATCCAGAGAATCACAAGCAGAATCCACAATTAAAAACCGTAAAGTTCTTCCTCTGTGAGGGGCAATGTTCTGTGGAATTCACTTAACCATAGCTGGTTCGGCTCACATCAACATGGGCTAGAGTAGCAGCACCGTGAAGTATTAAATAGTTCATTCAGCCTGTATTCACATGATTGTGCTGGTCTATCATGCACTGACCAACTCATCTCTTTCCTGAGATGGTGCTAGAGATTTCAACTTTGAACTTCCTAGCTAGGACTTCATGCTAGTTTCTTAGCTGGCCCAGATTAAGCCATTTCTGCCCAACGCTGCATATATGCAACAGGGATCAAATGTGTACACCTGTGGGCTGGGTGGAAATGGGTTAAGCATGATGCTAAATGCTCAGCAGAGAAGGAGCTCTGGAACATTAGGTTGCTACTCACTGCTGCTAGGAGAGTTAGAACAAACAGGAGGAATTATTTACTTATCAAGCATGCAATTAATCTGTGGAACTCCTTGCCACAGGATCTAGTGATGACCCTGGCCTAAATATATACCTTTAAAAGGGAATTGAACAGATCAATGGAGGAAAAGTTCATCGCAGGTTACAAGTCATGATGACTGTATGCAACTCCAGGGTTTTACTAGTAGCCTTTCCTGAATGCCAGATGCAAGAGAGTGCCAACAGGGTATCTTGTTGTCTTGTGTTTCAGAGGCATGTGGTGGGCCACTGTGAGATACAGGAAACTAGACCAGATGGGCCCTTGGCCTGATTCAGCAGGGCTCTTGTGCCCTTAACTCTGACTGAAGATATTTCTGAGGAAGTATTTTTCCCCCTAGCAGGAAGTGATATTGGAAATGCCTGGACACCTCATTAAAATCCCCAAGACTGCTCTCTGTCATCACCTGGAGCTGGATGATGATTCCTGAAGACTTCAGGTCAATCCTAGAGGGTTGGTCACCTACTCCAACATCCAATCACCAGTGCTTATTAGTTTTATTACAAGGAGAGAGACTGAGCTCAGTGGTAATAATAATAATAATAATAACAACATGTATTTATATACTGCCTTTCTTGGTCTTTATTCAAGACTTTATTCAAGGCGGTTTACATAGGCAGGCTTTATTAAATCCCTTATTAAATAGGGATTTTTACAATTTCAAAGAAGGTTCTTTCTTTCAAGAACGACTACATTCAAGGTGTTTCGTTCCGATCAGGCTTCACATTCTGGCCTCCATCCTCCCACGCTCAGAGCAGATGGAATTGCTCGGCTTCAGCTTGTCAGCTGCTCCAAGGTCGCACGGTGCCGGTGGCCTCGAACTGGCGACCTTGTGGATGTTATCTTCAGGCAGACGGAGGCTCTACCCTCTAGACCAGACCTCCTGCCCAGACCCTGTCCTGGTAGGGTGTGTGCTTTGTAGGCAGAAAGTTCCACGTTCCACCCCCAGCATCTCCAGATAGGACTGGAAAAGTCCCCGGTCTGAACCTTGAGATGTCACTGCCAGTCAACACAAACAGTATGGACCAATGGTCTGAGGCAGTACAAGACATCCCAAGTTCCAAGTGGCTGGCCATGAATGCCTATCTCCTGTAATTAAGATTCGAAGTAAAGGGAAGAAACTGGCGCTCTCCTTTGGCTGGCAGTGATGAGGCTGGAGTGGGCTCCTTCACAGTCCAGTGCTTCTGGGCACTTGCCCAGCTGCTGGTGCTGGTCCTACCTGTTGCCAGGCCACAGAATAATATTTCCCTTATGTCAAATGCTCAGCAGGAGGCCAACCGATTTACACAAGCTGAAAATCAGTTATGAGCCCACTTTTCCATCCCACTTGCGAAGGTCTTTTCCTTGCCAGTCCTGGCCTTCCAGAGGAGAAAGACATAAAGCAGGTTGAATGGAGAGCATGTGAATGGCTCAGCCTTTTAATAAAGGCATCGCTTTCCTTTCTCTTGAGAGTAATGTTGTCCCAGGTCCTAAAGCTCTGGCAGAAACACGACCAAGCTCTCAAAGTGGCTGGCATTACATGCTAATCCCCTGGAAACATTCAGTGTTCTCCTTTGCCTGCTCTTTGAATGAAAGAGGCCCTTCCCTGTAGTGTGGCTATAAAGCTGTCCTCTGTTATGTCAGCCACAAACACTGCTCTCTTGTCTGCTTTTTTACTCCAGTTTTTCCAAAATAAGGAGGAACATGCATTCTTGTCACTGGGATGAGAAAGTGTTTGTCTCTTGGAAAATGGGGGCTTATTTCTCCTTCACTCTATTTAGTAACAGGGACCAAGTTTTGAAAAGTGAACAAAAAAAAAAACAAAACGTGGTGGTGAGAGGGATGGAATACAGATGGGAGGAGGATGCAGAAATTATTTCTTTATTTTTCAGATGTATATATTTTTCTTCCTCCAAGAAGCAGAGGGTAGTGTAAATGGGTTCGCTCTCTGCTTTTATCCTCACAACCACCCTGTAAGGTAGGTTAGGCTTAATGCAAGTGCCTCGACTTTAGGAGTCTCCCTGGCCAAAGTCCAAAAATAACACTGCAGTTGTTTTTCCACTACTGCGGTGGTGGAAACCATAAGCATTTTCATGCCTCTAAAGAGAAAGCGGACTTGGTCACAGTCATTCCTGGCCCATTAGTGATGGAATGTTGAGCTAGTGAAATGTGCTCTCTGTAAGGCTGCCTTTGAAGAGTGCTTAGAAATGACATTAGCTGAAAGTGCAGCAAACGGACTTTAAACTCAGGCTCGCTGCAGAGGAGCATATAACATTTGCAGTGCTTACCAGTTTGTTTCTGGGCCTCATTGAAAGCACCAGTTTTGTCCTTTAACATCCTCCCCTCAGGAATCTGGGACAAGGGTACTGGAGCGATCTGCTTGTCCCATATGTGCCTCCCTCTATGCTCATGTGTCCACATCTGAGGCCCTGTTCCTCTGCCATCAGGGTGGGGTGGCTAAACGCACATGGCATGGTCTTTGGGGTCATGGTGCAGGTGCCACGACCCTGGAACGCCCATCTGAGGAAAATCTGCCTAGTACAATCCCAGCTTGGGTTTTTTTTGGGGGGGGGGGCAGATGGTGCAAATCTGACTGTAAGGATGTAAGGCAAGGTGTAAAGATAAGGTGTGAGGATAATAATATACTGTAAGGTGTAAGGATAATAAGCTGATATTAATGCTGCTGCTGTTGTGTGGGTTTGGGATGTTGCTGACAAAGTGTTGGGTTTTGTTGTTGACGACAACATACTGCTGTGATCATTTTTGGAAATGGTTGGCCATTCCTTGGTTAGAGGCATAATACACTTCCCCAGCACCTGGGGCAGTGACATCATGAAGTCACCTGACATCATGATGTCACTTCTGGGTTCTCCCCAGTGTAGGGGGCACTGGAGGCTTTGGAAGGACCTCCACAGGAGAAGGGACAAGGGCGCAAAGCCACCAGCATCTCCTCCCTAACTATGGTGGAGCTTGAGGGGTAGTCATGAGCCTCTGCTTGGTGCTAGTGCCCCTCAGTCTCTGCCCTAGTTATGGCTGTGCCTTGGTTAGGTCTTAGGGAGAAGCTGCAGATCAGAAGCAGAGTGAGGGCTTTGCAGATGTGGAAGCATCACCAGGTTGGGCTTGGAAAGACCCTTCTTCAAACCTTGGAAAGCTACTGCCAGTCAGTGTGGACAATACTAGTCTGGGTGGATTAAGGGTCTGACTCAGAATAAGGCAGCCTCCTATCTAACCTGAAGGCCAAAACTATTGAAGAAAGGCCAAGAATGGCTTCCATGAACACTTTGTGATGCTGATTCTCTCTCAAAATCCACATTCTCTAAAAAGCCTTTGATAGAACCCTTAATCCTCCTCCCCAGTTGAAACTAAGCTTAAGTATACATAACCGAAATTCCCACGAATGGGATGTTCTTCCCCCATCGCCACCACCTGTTGCTTCCTCTCTGGCATATTTTAAATTGTAAGCTCCTTTGGGGCAGGGACTTGTCTTCTTGTCATTATTCTGTAAAGCACCAGGCACTTTGATGGTGCCATATAATTAACAGCAACTGCAGCAACAACAGTGGTTTCAGGGTGCAACAAAGTGGATCTACACTGGGCATGAGGAAAATGCCAACCCTTAAAAAACAAAAGGGCAATGCTTTGGTTCCTCTCCTGTCCCTGTTATTCAGGCCACAGATAGCCAAAAAAATCAGAGGCCAATTTTCTACTCTGCTTGCAAATCATGGTCTGAGCTCCTAGACCTGGGTCATCTCACAACCCCAGCATAACATTTATCTTTATGATTTGCAAAGCTCCTGCAGACAGGTCTGCTGTGCCAATTGCTCAGGTTCTTCAGCAGTGATCCATGTCCAAGAGCACAGCTTGCCAGATTAAAGCAAAGGAGTTGCACTCGTTTTGCTGTGGTAAACCACTCACAGGCAGGTAAAGAGTTAAAGCACAAAAAAGGTTTATTTAAAGTATGGAGGTTGGGCAGGCAAGATAATGAAAGGAGGAAAGTATGAAACAAGCAAGCCCAGGAAACAACTGAGGTGTTGCCAGTGTCCAGGTGCAGCCCTTAAAAAAAATTACAAGCAGGTGATTCTGGGAAAACATTGAAAAAAAGATAGTTATCTATTTTGCTTTTAAGTTTTTCTAGAATCACCTGCTTGCAAAGCATCCAACAGCACAATCCTATGCACATTTATGCAGAAGTACATCCTGCTGCATTCAGTGGAACTTACTCTCAGTGTGCATAAGATTTCAGCCTGAATCTCATTGTTCTTTATTTGACACTGCTCCCAAGTCAGCTTGAAGAGTCCATCACAGCTCTCTGATCCTTAGGGAGACGCTGAGAGCTTGGCCATATACAGATGCAATCTCTGAAGAATCTAAGCTGAGACACCTAAGCCTTCTTGCACCGGCCCTTAAGGAACCTAGTGTTGATGTCACTGGTCCATCTGATTGGATATTTTATAACCACCTGCACATCCCTGTCCATTCAAGTGGACTTGGAGGCTTGGAGTAAGCAATCCCAGCAGATGGGCTGGCTAGAGAAATTGTCCTTGCTGGATCCAGATAAAGATGATAGCCAGTGGCATAACTAGAGCGGGTGCAAAGCACTAAGTCTTGCAGGGGGCCTCACCGAAACATGCAAGCAGCCCCTCCCCTTCCCCTTTGGAGCCCTTTGAATGCCTCCATTTTGCTCTCCCTGCCTAAAATGAAAGGGGAGGGGCAGCTTGCATGCCATGGTGAGGCTCCTTGAAAAACTTTGTGCTTTGCACCCCCTCTAGCTACACCACTGATGATAACAAGTCCACAAAATGATCTTTTTGCTTGGTCATGCCATCTTCTGCAATGGCTCTATGTTCAAAGTGTCTGATGAAAGCATCTTTCCTGTTGAACCTGAACTGTTGAGACTTTCCTTAAGATACATGTGGGAGGTGGGTGGGAAAAGAAGAGAACAAGGCAAGCTCAATCATCACAGTTTTGCACACCATTCTCCTTCTGCAGCAATGGCCCACTTTGTAAATACTTTCTAGAGGAGTTTTCAGTTTTTGGGAGACTATATCCACTCCCTCTCTTTTGGGGCAAAAATGCACACCTACCCATTGAAAACCAGACAAACCACCAGAGGGTGACTAGAAATATAACTACTATATATAGCAAAGTTGTTCTCTCTGCTCTCCCAGATGTCTTTTACGGGGGAATTGTAATTGACAGAGGACTTGAAGGAGAATCACACAGGGATGAATGCAATTGTAAGTAAAGGGCCTCCCCTTGCCACCGCCCCAAAAGGTAACCAAATTAACAAAGTAAGACACCAGACAATGGGATTAGATCAGATCAAGATGGCAGGCCCAGCTAATAGGCTTTGTTTAAAATAACTCTCTCCTGCAAATAAAAAAGGAGGGAGGGTGAGCGAAGGAAAAGGGAGCAGGAATGGGATTTTAAGGCAGAGATTAGATATGGAAGAATATCCCAAATTTCCCTCTCAGTTTGTTGAAGAGAGAGTCTTCAAGAATTTGTTGAACCGAGAGTCCTGTGGCACCTTCAATTAACAGGTTTATCACAACAGAAATTATTATAGACAACAGCTCACTTCAGGCTTATGAGACACTAAATCTGTTTGCCTATAAGGTACCACCAGAGTCTTTGAAGGAGAGAAGGCACACTTAAGCCATTTTAAAACATGACAGTGTACAGGGCATCATACCATGGTTAGGAAAACAGTGGCTTCAGAAGCACTTAGTTTCTGTGTGCCTGGTTAATTATTATATATGCACTGCTACAGAAACACTTAGTTTCTGTGTGCCTGGTTAATTATATATATATATATATATATATATATATATATATATATATATATATATATATATATATATAAGTGCATATATAATAATTAACCAGGCACACAGAAACTAAGTAAGGCACACTGCTGAAACAGAGACGCCTGCGTTGGCAAGGTCATGTCGTGAGAATGGATGATGGCCAGATCCCAAAGGATCTCCTCTATGGAGAACTCGTGCAAAGAAAGCGCCCTACAGGTAGACCACAAGTGGGAAACCTTGGCCTCTGAGTGGCCCGCTTGGAGGCAGGCTATGCAGCATGGCCTTTCCCAGTTTGAAGAGACACTTGGCCAACAGACTGAGTTAAAGAGGCAAAGAAGGAAGGCCTATAGCCAGGGAGACAGACCAGGGACAGACTGCACTTGCTCCCAGTGTGGAAGGGATTGTCACTCCCGGATTGGCCTTTTCAGCCACACTAGACGCTGTTCCAGAACCACCATTCAGAGCACGATACCAGAGTCTTTTGAGACTGAAGGTTGCCAACAACAGGTTAATTATTATAACTACATTTCAATCTTTACAACTCCCAGTTTTCTAGACCAAAGACAGTTTATTACCCCTAAGCAGCCGCAGTGCATGGTGTGAAAGGTGTGATCCAGCAATAATGAGGACATCTTTATGAAGGAAGCTCAAGGACCTCCAAATGCAGAGTCTCAGGTCAAAAAATGATTGACACACACCCCCCAGTTCTCAGCTTCCAGGGCCAAGGCAGGCATGCTGCTCTCTGGCAGCGGAGCCCCTCAATTAACAGTATATTGGAAGAGGTATAAATGCAATCCTATGCATTAGTAAGCCCTATTAAATTCAATGGAGAGAAGTGTTTGAAAACAGGGTCATTTATTTTACTCAGAAGTAAGCCCATTGGGTTCAGTAAGATTAAGGCCAGTGTGCCCAAAGTGTGAACTGTGGCTCCCTGGGAAGCTGAGGAAACCAGCCAGGGGAGTGGTGGAGTCCTTGTGAAAGACCCACCACCTTATACAATGTATAGGATTGTAGCCCTAATGGAGAGACACAGCCAATGGCCAGTAGATCAAGAGAGCCACCTTGTTTGGGAACCACTGACTTAAGGCTGCACTTACATCACAGGGTGACCAGATAAAATAGAGGTCAGAGTGCCTATACTTTTAACCATTGCATAGAAGAGGGAATTTTGGCAGCTGCAGCTTCTTAAACCCTTCCATGTTGAGCTGCACCTGCCAAAATTACCTCTTCACTACAATGGTTAAAGGTATAGGGACTCTGTCCTTCATTGAATCTGGTCACTCTATTCCATTGGTGGCATCATTAGGGGCGTGTGTGGGGGGGTGCGGGCCACACTGGCTGATGCACACGGTGGTGGGGGGGTGACACAACTACTGGCCAAAATTTTTAAATCTTGGTATTTTCAAACAATACCATCATGTTATATGTCATTGGATGTGTAATTTCATGCAGAATGCAATGAAACAAACCATGTTGAAATATCTTTATTCCATAAAAGGTAATAGCCAAAAAACAAGTGGTGGGATAATGGCGCATAACCACACCCAATGCTTGGAGCATTGCCCCACCCATTGCATGGGAGGAGGTCCATCATGGGGGTGGCCTCCCACACTGGTTGATGCCAACTCTAGTCACACTACTGACTCTCATCTTACTCCATGGAAACAAACACGTCTATCAGTGGAACTTACTTTGAGGTAAGTGTTTACAGGACTGCAGCTCCTACCAATGCAGGCCTACTGTGACATCAGAGCAGAGGAGCCAATAGGATCCAGAGAGGCATAGCAAGCGAGGGGGGGAGGCAGCACTGAGGACACAACAGTGAGGAAGGAAATACAGAACAGTCTGCAAGGAGGTTCAGTAATACCTGAATGTGTCTTTGCCAGCCTTGTGATCATTGCAGTTACCTTGTGATTGACATAGCAGCAGAAGGGTGAACTGAGTCTGCACAGGGGGTGGGTTTGGCAGCAGTGGCAGCCATAAAATCCTAACCAGTTAGCAGTGCCCGTAAATTTACTGGTGAAGGCCCAAATAGACACCCCCATGCTGGGGAGGTTTACCCCCTGGTAAGAAACAAATGCTCCCTTAGCCAGCCAGAGAAGACCTCCACAACTCCCCCCCCCACCACGGAGGATGTAGCAGCAACCAATTTGGCGTTGCTGAATCTGAAGGGGGGGCATCTAAGTATCGGCCTGTAAGTTGTCTCCAGGACTTACGATAGCAAGCCCACTCCATTCGCCTGACTGCGGTGAACTGCCATTTGGAGCCTCTTTAATGAAAACTGTCTCCATCAACACCCATCCCATCTGGCTGCTTCCGAGCACAACACACCCCTCCACAGGGTCAGCCTTCAGCTCTTCCCTTCCCAGTACTGTCTCCTCCAACGGCCACAGAATCTGAATGTTGCTTGTGTTCCTCTTCTGTCTTCACCCTCCTTGCCTTTCATTTGGTGTCTTTTTGAGTGTTCCTCACACTGAACAGCCATGAGTGCACTGGCAGAAAGGCAGTAGATGTTTGAAATCAATAAATAATAGAAATAATAATTGGCAGTGTTGGTAGGTGAGTGGCCGTTACAATTTTAGGAAGCAAGTTTGCTCTTGAGAATCCCCCCAGCCCCAAATTCATCCCTGTTTGACCAGAATAGGTCAATCCCCACAATGCAGCCAAAGAAAGTAGCAACAGTTGAAGGACTGGAGAACTGCAAATTCATGAAATCACCTGTGGGAACACTATCTGACTGACTTACAGTCCAACCCTAACCAATTTTTCAGTGCTGGTGCAGCCACAATGCAGCCCCAAGGTAAAGGTCCAAACATTCCCTTACCATGTGTTGAGCCCCAGAAGCCTCTATGGGTCTACTTAGGGCTGTGCCAGCTAAATCACTGGTGCAGAACTGAGTAGACCCGTGACTAACTTTCAGGCCCAGGATGGGGGTTAGGATGCTGCAGAGGCCTCCTCCGTTGTCCCCGCCTGCTACTGGGCCTAAACTGCCCTTCCCTGCCCCCTTCTACCCTCCTCCCACCTAGGTAGGAGTTACCCTGGTTGGTGGGTGCTGCTTCAATGCCGGTGGAGGCCTGCTGGCGCAGGGCTCTCTGTCAGTGACACTGGTCTTCACGCATTCGAAACATGCCTTATGGTACATTTGCTACAGTGTGTGTGTCTGTCCTTGCGATAAAAGGACATCTACAAGAGGGATCTGAAGGCCTTAGGAGTGGACCTCAACAGGTGGGAAACCCTGGCCTCTGAACGGCCCGCATGGAGGCAGGCTGTGCAGCATGGCCTTTCCCAGTTTGAAGAGACACTTGGCCAACAGCCTGAGGCTAAGAGGCAAAGAAGGAAGGCCCATAGCCAGGGAGACAGACAAGGGACAGACTGCACTTGTGTGGAAGGGATTGTCACTCCTGAATTGGCCTTTTCAGCCACACTAGACGCTGTTCCAGAACCACCATTCAGAGCGCGATACCAGAGTCTTTTCAGACTGAAGGTTGCCAACTATGTGTCTGTCCCACTTGTGGGAGCCAGTTTAGGATTGGGCTGTTCTGCTATATTCATTCATTCATACATTCATTCTTTAATTGATTCATAGAATTTATATCCTGCCTTTCTGTTCTGCAAAGGGCACTCAAGGCGGCTTACAAATAAAACAATACTACAAGCATCTGGATCCTGATTAAAATACGTTCATAAAAAAGCACCATGCCCCCCAGTGTCAGCATAAAAAGGCTTCCCTGAATAAAAAGGTCTTAAGACCCTGCCGAAAGGACTCTGAAGAGGGAGCTGTTCTCAATTCCAGGGGGAGGGAATTCCACAGATGGGGAGCCACCACGAAGAAGGCCCTCTTTCTTGCCACCATACCGCTCACCTCTGCTGGGGGCAGCACAGTTAGAAGGGCCCCCCTCTGACGACCTGAGAGGACTGGTTGGATTGTATGGAAGGAGGCAGTCCCTCAAATACCCTGGACCCGAGCCGTATCGGGCTTTAAAAGTCAAAAACTAGCACTTTGAATTTGGTCCAGAAACAAACTGGCAGCCAGTGTAGCTGCTAAAGCAGTGGCCTGAGTGAGTCAAATGGCTCTGCTATAACCAACAGATCCATCTCAGTTCCACTTATGAGGAGCTACAGTCAGTGGCTTCACTAGGGTTGGTGTCACCCGGTGCGGGAGGCCAGTGCGTCATCCCTATGATGGACCTCCACCCATGAGGTGGGTGGGCCAATGCCCCTGGCAGTGGGCATGGTGATGTACTATCACCCCTGCTGGTTTTTTTGGCTATAACTTTTGATTGAATAGAGATATTTCAATGCTGTTTTTTTCCTTGCTTTTGCAAGAAATTATGCATTGATTGATATATAATGTGATGGTATTTGAAAATACCAAGATTTTTAAAATGTTGGTTAGTAGTGTAACCCCCCCCGGCACATCACCCAGTTTGGTCCACACCCCCCTAGCTACATCACTGGCTACAGTTCCTTAGCAGTGCCATCTCACCCAGACCACAAATACAAAGAATAAAATAGTTACCTTTTTCCCATGTGCCGCTCCCATGATTTCAGGAGTTTGGTATGGCCTCCAGTAGCAATTTTGAATTACCCTCCTGGGCTTTGTTGTATGCGTGTGTGTAAGAGAGAGACGCAAACACATACAGTACTGGCCCTTTGGTGTTCCTTATTGTGCTGTCATCCTTATTGTGCCACTCTTTGTGAAGAGCTACAAACTGCATCCAGAGATAGGGAGGGTGCCAGAACGCAGCTCCGTGCACTCCACGTTCCTCACAGAGTGGCAGCAAAACAGTAGCAGCAGGATGTTCAAGGTGATGTGCAAAGAAGGTCTCCTCAGATGGCTTAACCTGGTGCATCAAGAATTCATTTTTTATATATCAAACGACTGGCTTGCACACTGCCAGGGGCGACACACAAAGGCAGCTTTCATGCTGTTGATGCCCAGCTTCTAAGCAGAGTTCCTGATTGTGAAAGCCTGTTGAAGATTAGAGTAATCAGACTTGACACAGCAAGATGTCACCGAACACAGAGCTGATCGAAGCAGGAATAAAACCTGCGCAGCATGGTTGGGCCCCAGCTGGGTGAGCGCCTTCCTCGCTGGGGGATTTGTGCCAGCTTCTCTCTCCATTTGCTCGTCACTTCGATGAGGCATCAGCAAAAGAACCTGGGACTGAAACACACTGAAGCCCAGTTCTGGAGAAGCGTTGCAGCGGGGTCCTGCCAAGCAAGCTGGATCCACTGCCTGGCATATAAGTTCACCGCCAACCAGGCAGTTCTTGAACTTTTCCCCCCAAATTCTTGCTGCTGCCTATTGAGTAGCTTGAACAACAGAGTTGCATAACGGGAAGGCAGCAAGCCACTGCCATGGAACAAAAGAGCCTGAGTGGATCGACACGGGTATCTACTGGAATATTTTTGTACCTCTGGAACTGTGGCTATGGTGCTATCGGTGTCCTCTTTCCCCCAATATGTGTGCAGTCTAACCTAACCCAATTTTGGTTTCTGGCTGGCAATCCTGGGAGCTAGGCAGAACTTCACACTACAAGGGGTGAGATCAGGCCAAACTCTTAGGAGAGGCCATGCTAATTAAGGGCCATTAAGGGGAAGGAACCTGTAGGAGGTCTGTATGCCTCCTTTTCTCTAAGGTAGATCTGTGGTGTCCTATTCTCAGAGCTGTCCTTAGGGCAATTTGGCCACATTGGGCCCCATGCCTGGAGGGTGGTGAGTGGAGCATCTGCAGCTGGCACCTCGCTCTATAGCCGATGCTCCAGCATGGAATCTTCCATGCTGCGGTGTTGCAAGGAGAGCATGGCAAGTGGAGCACTGCTACTGGCCTGTTCACTCCTGGGTCCAATTGGCCTTAATTCCTCCCCCCCTCCCCAGAAGCAGTTGGCAGTGACACCACTGCTGGGTGCCTTGCCACTGCTGCTCATACTGATGAGTTGGGGAGGTATGGGGGTGCCCCCCCCCTGCAAAAATGTTCTTGCATTGGACCCTGCAGTTCCTAAGGCTGGCCCTGCCCATCCTAGTAGATTCTTGCTGCAAGCACAAGTCCTACTGCATAATGAATTGAATTCTAGCTGCCATGGGCTGTCACCTGGACAAACTCTCCTAACAACGACCGGAGTCTCAGTGCAGCATGCACCCTGCCATTCCCTTTGTCTCTTGGGAACGTCTTCAATTTGGGGCGCAATCAAGCCTTTTGTGTACTTCTGGAAGGACACACTCAAGCCCAGTCCAATCCAGGAAACTCTGCTGGATACCCAAACAGAAGCTCCAAAGCTTTGTCCACCCAGAAATACTTTTGTTTCCTTTGTGCAAAGTCCTATAACTGCCTCTGCTCTGGAAGCAGAACTTCTAAACTCTCTGGAGATGTCCATGCTGCATATTCTGAGCTCTCTTTCCAAGGAGAAACGTCCTCCATTCGAGGTCACTTTTCTTGGGAAAGTATCCTTGTTGCTGGCCTTTTCTCTTCATCTTGTCATTTGCCAAGGTGCCCATCCTGCTGTGCATTTTGAGGGTCTCTACCCCCTAGACTCCCCTTCTATTTGGTGGTATTTTTTCCCCTACTGAAAGCCTCCACATTTTGGCTTGGCAGTGCTGTTCTGAGGTCAGGAAGCCTGAAGAATAAAAATGGTGATGGAGCCAACTTGAGCGAAGGTGTGGTTTTGCTAAGCGTACAAAATAAGTCCATATATAGGAGCTTGAACGGGAGTATAAAGGGGGATATTTACAAGGTATAAAAGCCCAACCCCTGAATGACTCAGAGGTGTTCCTCTGCTTGACAATTTGCTGTTTCACTTATCTGCTTGTGCACAAGCTGAATAAAGTGATGATGAATTGAATTACTGGCATTGTCTGAGTGACCCAATAGTTGGACAACAGACCCATGGTGACCCCCTTGAGGTCAGCTAAGGGGGGGCACTTCACATTATGCTGATCTTTCTAACCTTCTTATAACACACTCTTTCCATATCTGTGGCCTACTTTCCCAAAGGACCAAGCATCCTGATGTCACACTTCTAGCTCTCCCATCTCCCTGATGTTTGTGTGGCTTATACTTCTCAAACAGTACATCCAGTTCAATAATAATAACTCGGTATTTATATACCGCCTTTTTGGTCATCGGATTACTTCTCTGACTTTATTCAAGGCGGTTTACATAGTCAGGCATTTCTAAACTCCTCAAGGGGATTTTTACAATAATAAATGGTTCTATATTTCAAGAACCACACAACATTTCAGATGGATCTTCTGGGTCTGATCTCACTTCTGGCCTCCAGTGCTTCCCATGCAGGCTGACAAGCAGCTCCTTCATCTCTCACATGGAGGGCAGCCAAGACGCTTCTTTGCTCACAGACAGTAGAGCAGATGGAATAACTCGGCTCAGCTTGTCAGCTGCTTCAAGGTCTCGCCGTTCAGGGAGCTGCCGCTGTTCTCGAACTGGTGACCTTCTGATGTTATCTTCGGGCATAGTGGAAATGGAAAAGGTGCAAAAGAGAGCGACTAAGATGATTATGGGGCTGGGGCACCTTCCTTACGAGGAAAGGCTACGGCGTTTGGGCCTCTTCAGCCTAGAAAAGAGACGCCTGAGGGGGGACATTTGAGACATACAAAATTATGCAGGGGATGGACAGAGTGGATAGGAGATGCTCTTTACACTCTTAACATAACACCAGAACCAGGGGACATCCACTAAAATTGAGTGTTGGGAGAGTTAGGACAAAAGAAAATATTTCTTTACTCAGCGTGTGATTGGTCTGTGGAACTCTTTGCCACAGGATGTGGTGATGGCGACTGGCCTGGACGCCTTTAAAAGGGGATTGGACAAGTTTCTGGAGGACTAGATGGGCCTATGGCCTGATCCAGTGGGGTTGTTCTTATGTTCTTATGGCTAACGGAGGCGCTACCCTCTAGACCAGACCTCTTGCTCTTCAACACTTCCTTGAGTTCCAATGTCTGCTTTGTTTTCATTTTTTGGTAATCTTTCTTCCCTAAGTTCAGCTTCCCCTTCCTTTTATGGATTCTAGAGCCACTGCATCACTACAATTAAGTACTTTTAAATCTAATTGATTTAAATAGGAAAATTAAGCATGTGTTTAGCTCTTTCTCATTTAAATACATGGTACGTTAATGCTTGCCTCTGAATGACCAATATCCTTTTACCCACTGAATAAAATGCCCAGGCTTTAAAAAGATTTGGGTTTTTTTTTTTGTTCAGTGGTGACACATAGGTCTAACATTCACTGTTTTTCCTGTGTTTTAAGGAAAGATTTCCATCTGCTGGTTAGAAAGTAAACATGCCTAATTTTTCTTGTACCACAAGAATTTTTAGATGCATTGTAGAACATTGGGGAATGTTTGTCACTGAAAATTCAATTAATTCCAATGCTTCTTATGCGATTTCCAAAGAAGTAACATCATGCATGCAAGGTAGAAAAGTGTGTACATCCAGAGTCTTGCCTGATGTTGCAGGTACAAGGAACACTCCTAGAAATGAACACCTGTCTGTATACTGAACTCTATATTGGGAGTACTGGGGAAGCCCTGAAGGGCTTTCCCAGACCTCCTAATGGCTTATAATGCATTAAAAACGTCACTTCTTGTTTCATGGAGGCAGTAGTGTAAAAAGTAGTGTTTTTTTCACTGTTGGGCTCAGAGGATCCTCCGGGGGGGGGGCGTTCTCTAGTATTTGCGATTTCAGTTAACTGTTGGGGGTTCTGGAACAGAACCCCTGAAGATACCAGGGCACACCTGTACTATATACAATAACTCAGACATTAATGATTTGAAGTGTAATGTGTAGTTTGGCCCTTAGAATGTCTGAAAATGTTATGCCCGGAGAATGGCCAATGCAAAAGTTACGACTCGAGCCACAGAAAAGCAGCTGGAACTCGTCCTTAAATCAGTGACAGATGAAAATGAATGGACAAGTTCCAAACCGGTAGTAAAACGAAGCAAACTTTTAATAACGAAAACAAATTGAGAAACTTTTTTTCCCCTTGAGTGCCCCTAGCCCGGGTGCAGATAATAGTCGTGCGTCCTCAGTACAGCCCACCAGGTGAGTAAACCTTCCAGCTGACCTCCCCCGTTTTTGCAGTCCCAGGCTGGCAGCAAACCCAGAAGGTTTATCGAGCCCTTACTGAGCTCAGGTGATGGGCTGCACTGTGCAGGCTCATGGTCAATAAATGTACAGGAAAAGGAGAAAATGAAGCTTAGTGGAAAAATTATTCTAGCTAGGAAGCTAGGATAAGAAACAGCATCTGAGGAAAATTTAAACATTGATAAAATTCAATTAAGAAGGCAGACTTTAAAAAACAGCCAGGGTGTTTTAACTATACAAGAACCACATTAAGACTGAAGACACACATAATATACTGTATTAAGAGCTTACTGTGCTATGAACAGCTTGTGATCTGTTTCCATATTAACATCTCTCTAGCACACCAGTGAACTGAATGCTGATGTGTCAGTCTTCCCCCTTCCATCTTGCTTGCCGCCATAGTGACTACTGCCACTGAATTCTTCTTGCAGCATTGAAACAAAAACAGCCAAGTGACCGAGGCTGGGCCCAGAGGTGGTGGAATGCTGAGGTGTTTGAGTAGCATGTACCACTTTGGGCTCAGGAGGCACCCGGACAACAGTTCCCTATGCCAATATTTAGTTCACAAGGCATACAGGTTCTAGCCCAGCCCTTCACCACCTGCGCTGGTTTTGTTTGCTGCGAGTGTTCAACATAAAAGAGCATTCAAAAATGTCCCCCAAGTTAGAGACTGGAATTCTGTCACCTGAGGATTGTATCACTTGATTCAGAATACACCAGGGTTGGGATGGAAATGATGCAACATCCTCCCATCTCTGGCACTGGGCTGCATAGCAATTGGTTTTCCAGCTGGGAAAGGAAATGGCTGAGGTGGCAGTAGTACTAAAGTAGCAACCGAGGAGGGAATGGAAACGTTGACTATCAGTGCTTGATTCACTGGTGTGCTAGAGGCAGACATAGATATAAAAAGGGAGCACGCAGCACAGTTGAAACAGGTTCTCTCTTTCCGCTGTGCAAGGCCTCAGTGCGAGCAACTCTGTCAAGACATTTGTCCGGAGGTCTGGGCTCCCCACCTGATCACAGGTCTTCCACCGTCACGTCTTCCACGTGAAGAGGCAAGGCAAACTGAAAGCATGATGACAGAACAGCACACTGAAATCCTACTAGCCTGATTCTGCTGCCGACACTTCTTTTTTTAAAGCAGGATGGCAGCTTGCAGTAGACAGGAACGAGGGCTGAATCTGCTGGAACTGATCCCACCACCCCCCCTTGCCCACAGAGAAGAGTTTGTTGCTTAAGGCCACAGGGGACTATTGCTCCAGACCCAGCACATTACTAGTCCATCTTCCTAGGTACACAGCCTTCCATTTCGAGAACTTCAGGCCAGCCGTCATATTTGTTTGTATCCTTATTGTTTTTCAAGTACTGTGGAAACAAAAAAGGAGACAGTTAACCATGTGACTCGCAGAATGGGGAGGAACTCCCTTGCATCTTCAGGCATTTTACACAGCTTTGCCAAATGCTGGACACCCAAACTGACAAAGCTGTTTTGGTCCATCTAGCTCAGTACTGGTTTACTTTGATCAGTGGCATCACTAGCTGGGTGCAGAGGGAGTGACATAGGAGGTGCTGCAGCAGGCGACTGGTCTGGGAGTCCTGCAGAGAGCGGGCTGGTCTGCAGTGAGCTAGCTGGTCCAGAGGTACCACAGCAGATGGCTGGCCCAGGAGTGCCATGACAACTGGCTGGTCTGCAACGCCAGTCCCGTTCTCCCAAGAGGATGGGGTTGAAGCAAGACTGGGTCATAGGGCTGACCCCATTGGCACTCTAGCTGACACCAAGCCTAGTGACGCCACTGACTTTGATCAGCAAAGACTGAACTCTGTACTCTGAAATCGTTCATCTGGAGATGCCAGGAGCTGAACCTGGGACCTTCTGCATGGAAAATATATGACTATCACTTTTAGCCCCTCCCCTTCCTTTCAGGGTGTTTTAAGGCCACTGAAGTGAGTAAGCGGGAGGGAGGCATGGGTCAAAATCTGCAGCCCCCTAAGTGTGCAGTCTGAAATAATTTGCTTCACCCTGCTGCATGGTACGGGCCAGACTTGTGTATCTCCCACTAAGTGGGAAAGTGTGTCTAGGATTGCGGCCTCAGAGCCATAGTCTTAGTATGTGAGGTCACTACAAGAAAGTCTGCTTCCATTTGTGAAAATCTTCCAGGAGAAGAAAAAAAAAATACCTTGTGGCAATTTTACTGTATAGAAAATGGCAGTATAAATTGGCCTCCTCTCTCCCTCTGGATTCCTGGTTACAGACAGGTGCACCTTAGAGAAGTGTTTCACCTACCTGTAAACTTGATAGCAAGTGGAAAAGGAGGCTAGATACCAGAAGGTTACAGTTTGGTGTTTTATACAGAACCTCACACTGCTCTTGTGCCAATACTGCAAACTTTTCTTGAACTTGGACAGAGTTTACAAAGGGGTTAGGAGTGTGTTCACATGTGGGAGTTCTGCAGGGGCAACTGCTGAGGGGGAAAGACTGCAAAACAGGTGGATGCTCATGCAAAGAGTGTGCACATCGGTTCCTTAGGATTGCAGTTACTGTTTGCCAAGAGATACCTCTTCGAACGGGCTTTTCGCTGTGAGCCCCTTCCCGCCAAGAAATATCCAGTTGTCTCGAAAACCCAGTTTGGTAGCGTAGCTGCTTCCTAGCTCAGTGAGCAATGCCCGTGCTTCATCATTCAGTCTGAGAGAAAGAAAAGCTCTGGATTATTATTCATAATGCTTGAGATCTCTGTACTGTTTCTCATGAATACTTCCAAAGCAGTGTACAAAAACACAAATGTTAAAATAGGGAAAAGCAACTAAAACACACCAGGGTAATACTTTGCTAGGAGTTTGTACCAGGGGTTCCTTCCTGGTGGGTTTCAGCTGCTAGGGTCTTAAATTAGTTCTGAGTCCAAAAGGCCTAATTTGGGGGATTTTCCATGCAAACTGATGGTCAGACTCACCAGCAGCAGTCCTTCTTCTAATGTAGGGGTGCTCACACTTTTTTGGCTCGAGAGCTACTTTGAAACCCAGCAAGGCCCGGAGATCTACCAGAGTTTTTTTGACAATGTTCGCGCCATCATAACATATAACATTTATGTGTACAATGTATGTTGGTGTACCTTGAGCCCCACTGAGTATAACAGGACTTACTCCTGAGTAGACATGCCTAGGATTAGGCTGTGAGGCTGCAATCCTAGCCACACTTACCTGAGAGTAAGCCCCATTGAGTACAATGGGCCTTACTCCCAGCGTTTCCTCCCAGAGGCACCTGAAGGGGGCGGTCGGCACTCCGCGATCTACTCATTTTGCCTCGCGATCTACCGGTAGATCACGATCCACCTATTGAGCACCCCTGTTCTAACGGCTTCTATTTCCCTCTCCAAAGCCCCCTAAAACAATGACACTACATGGTGACATATTGTTGTTCTGATGAGGGCTTTTGGAAAACAAAATGACCACCATGCAGGCAGGTCTTTTCCCAGAATAACCAATCAGAGCAATACGACATCATCATATAGCATCATTCTAGTGTCTTATGGGGACAGAAATGGTGTTAGTTCTAGCCTTTATTCTTCCTCAATTTCAAGTAGCAAATTAATTTTCAGTTCTTTTCCTAACACCAATGGCTTTGAGGGCATTTTAGTTGTTTAAAAAAGAGGTACATAAAATATGCTAAGTAAATAAAATAAAGATAACTTCCATCCTCAAAATGTGTTGTCTCAGGGCTCAATTGTATCTAATTTTCCAGTGTTGATGCAGTGTTGATGCCAATGGGGCATGCACTGCATACTGGGGGGGGGGGGAATCATGGATGCCCCCTCAAGATAAGGGAACATTTGTTCCCTTACCTTGGGTCTGCATTGTGCCTGCATTGATACTGGAAAGTTGGATAGGACTGGGCCCTCAGTCAGTAAAACCCCTGCTAAATCACTAAGGGACTGTTTGGATTTTCCTTTGACATATAAATTGCTTCAGCTTGAACCCGATAGTTTCAATTTTCATGTTTGCAAAATATTTCAAATAGGGTCTGGGGCAGGGGAGAGTGAAGGACCAATGTGATAACAAATAGAAATAATTTCTATCTACTGTATTTCTTTCAAGTAACAATGCTTGGAATTTAGACATTACTCATTCTCTATCTTCTGCAAAACATTCTGTATCCATAATTTTTTGTTTAGTTAAAAAAATGTATAGCCTGTCCTTTTAGTAAAGCTTTTAGGGCAGCTAACATGAACAATTAAAAAAAAACTCCCCCTTACAGACCAGGGACAGAGACCTGGGGGCAGTGACTTCCTAAGGCCCCCTATTGCCCAATTATTATCAACTTTCCAGCACTGATGGAGCCATGACAGCGGTGTGCGCACTGCATTTTGCAGTGGGAGGGGGCAGTCACAGAGGCCTCCTCAAAGTAAGAGAAGCTTGTTACCTTATCTTGGGGCTGTATTGTGGCTGCACAAGTGCTGGAATGTTGGTTAGGACTGGGCTGCTAATGAATTCATGGCAGCAGGAGATACGTAATTTGGGGACCAGATGATTAACAGTTCACATGTCATGCCACAGGTTTGAGAAAGCTGAACAATATGCTTTAGAAGTTCACTTACTTTGTTGCTGGGTCATCATAGGAGGCTATAAGCACTAGGGTACCCCTCTCAATTCCTTTCAGAAATTCCAATAAACTTTTAACATCTAAATAATAAAGGAAAAACATGAGATTTGCTATTTTCCTTCTTATCCTGCCATCTAGTGGTCATGCCGGTGATTGCAGAAAAAGAACAAAGAGTGGACTAGAAGGCACATTTCTGGGTGAAGAGGTATCTCTTTGGGGTGTGAGATGAGGTGGTGGACTTGTTGTCTTGCAGGAGCACATGTGGTCTTCACCTCCACCCAATGCTCAGCTACCACGTTTGGACATAAAGCAAACATGAGAAGGGCACCGGCTGTCTCCAGCAATTCCAAAGGAGGCAAAAACCCAGTTTGCAATGGTCCTGAACTTTTCACTGCTCAGGGGAGTGGGGAGAGTGCAACAATATAAAGTGGTTTAAAGCCCATCTGTTCAGTTGTGGCACATCATCAGTTCAAAAGAAAAGAAGAGACAACTCTCCTCCCCCCACTTTCTTTCTAAGCTGTCCCTGGAACTCAAGGAGTGACCAAGGAGTCCCCAGAGGGTGGCCCATTCAGGCTCTGGTGTTAAGAATCATATCTTTCTTTTAATATTTTCTCTTAAGTTCTCTTTATACCATGCCAGTTTACACTGTAATAATGGACAATAAAAATCTTCCCTCCAGACAACTGTTGGAACTTGGATGCAACACTGCCTGCAGGACTCTGGAGAACAGTGTACTGTCCAGACACCTGAACATCTTTATCTGCCCCTCTATGGTTCTTAGTTTCTACAGGTGGGGACTTGGTATCCAAGAGGGATCCGTTCTCAAACCCCCATGGATATAAAAATCTAATGTTTCGGCCCCTTTAAAGCCTCTAAAGATGACCAGGCTGTGCTCTGGTCACCTCTGGAGGATATCTGAAGCCTACAGAGGTCACGTGTTTGCCCACTCCTTCTGTGTACTTCAGAATGGCCAAAAAAAACACAATTTCCGGTTTCTGGAGGGAAACTGGAGTGATTATAATATGTTTTAATCTGTGACTTAAAGGCTCAAGCATAATGCTAAATTATGGTTTAAACATTTTTAATGCCTTATATTTTTAATGCTTTATATGACACTGGGATGCCTGGGGCTTCCCAAAGACCCAAAGGGCTTCCCCGGCCTCCTAATGCCTTATAAGGCATTAAAAACATCACCTCCAGTTTCCCTCTGGAAACCAGAAATTGCATTTTTTTTTAACAATTCTGGAACCCACAGAAGCATCAGGCGGACACGTGCAGCCTCTGGGGACTTCAGAAAGCCCTCCAGAGGCAACCAGAGCACAGTTCCGGTCACCTTCGGACAGTTCAGGTGGGGCCAAGTCTGGTTCAATGCGGATCCAGGGGACCCGCATTGAGCCATATATATATATATATTCGTGGATATAAAATCAGTGGATAAACAGGCTCTATCTGTATTTCCTTTCTCCACACAATCTCCCTTTCAGACTATTGAAGAAGGAGGATGTGCTCTACTAGGACTCTGTGCCCACCAAGCCATCCTCACCAGACTCCTACGCAAAGGGAACAGCTTCTAGAGTGTTCTGTCCCAAAGCCTCTGATACTTCAGAAGATTTATGTAAGCAACTATGAACTGTGAGTAAAGTAGTCACAGTGAACTATGATTGAAACGAATAGCCTCTGCTCCTGTATATGTTTATTGATAGCAGCTAGCTGGGTGGTGTATCATTTACCATAGGAAAGGGAGTGCTTTAGCTGACTGCTCCTCTGCTCCCCCCTGCCAAATTTCCCAATAACAACACCACCAGCCTTGCCTTCCAATACCAACTGATGCCAGTTTTGTATTACGGACTTTTTCACTGGAATAATAATAAAATAAACACGATGACACTGCTTTGTTGAAACTCAGGCCAAGCCTCAAATCTCCTTAGCTTAAGCAAACATAGAGCCTGATTTAGCCATCCAACAAGAAAAGCAGGGTGTAGAGGAAAGATATCTTGGTGATCTGCATGTGTTTGTGTGTGTACATCATGGCTTACCCAAGAACTCCTGATGACACATGCTGCCTCCTCCCCTCCTGCCCTGTCAGAAGCTCTAGTCCACCACCTCTATTCCACTTCCTCTTCCATTCTACCCCCTCTTCCAAAACAAGGAGTGAGAGGAGGAGAAAGAGTAATGTAGATTAGTGGTGGACAAAGGTGGGGGTGCCCCCTTCCAATCTGCTGCCTGAGGTTGTCTGCCTCAGTTGGCCTCATGGATGGGCTGGCCCTGGTGTAAATGATTAATGCTTTCCCATTCACTACTTTCTTCCCAACAACACAGCCTCCCCAACTGCATTCTTTCCCTGTGCTTGTTTCCCAGCTGGGTCCAGAAAGCCGGTAGGCTGGGAGGAAAAATAGTCTGAAGGAGGGATGGGGGGAGAGGGAAGGTGTTAAATTATCTACTATTATTCCCTGCAAAATGCTCTCCCCACATTTATGATAGACGGCAAAAATGGGGCTTGGGGATCCCATAGTTGGTGGCACACTACTGAATTCTGGATTCAGCGGGGGTAAGCAAAAGACACAACAACAAACCCTGGAACAAGACAAAGCCAAAACTGAAGAGCACCCCCCCCACCACACACACATACACAAACATGCACACAATCGAGGCTTATGGTATCACATTTTCTATCCTACGTGCACAATTACATGTGAAATGGCACAAACAAATGGACCTACCTCCAGAATACATATCAAAGGATGCCATTTTTTGGGGTCGTCCATTGGTTCCTAAATGTTTGAAGACAAACATTTGAATGTTTGAACACAACTTTTGAACACAACACACATTTGAATGTTTGAACACAATAATAATAATAATAACTTTTAAGGAAACAAATGGATATATACTTTGTTCATAACTTCTTTTCCAATTGTCGGGAAAGTGACATTTCAACCATTTTGCTGCAAAGCTCCAGAACTCTGTGGTTCAGAATTATCATAGGCAGAAAAAAGTTTGTAAACCATTGAAAGTCATATTTATTTTATTTTTTATTTACCAATTTATATCTCGCTTTATCTCTCTGGTTGGCAACCTTCAGTCTCGAAAGACTATGGTATAAGCCTACAGAACGCAGTATTCCCAGGTGGTCTCCCATCCAAGTACTAACCAGGCCTGATCCTGCTTAGCTTCCGAGATCAAGCATGTGCAGGGTAACAGAGTGCCTATTAAACTTATCTCTCTAGTGGGCATTCAAAGCGGTTATGATGCAGGCACTAATTCCTGTGAGGTACAGACTCACGTCCTTTGTCTGACTGCCGCTGCTGCTTAAAAAGATTTTGAAGGACTGCCAAAAGACCATGAGATCATGAATAGGCCAATAGGTCATGAGATCCGCCACTGTTAAGACCCATAGAATTGGGGCATTTAATTAATGAAAATTACAATACATTTTTGTCTGTAAAATGCTATTAGACAAAATTCTGCATTGGTTTCTGGAGCTCAGTAAGAACTGGTTGCCCAGTAGTGGTTGGTCCATTGAACAGCTGCTTTGAACCAGACAGTGGGGCTTAAGTATCTATATTGTTCACCCTCTTTGCACCAGTTCAAACCTATAGGAAAAGGTTAGTATTTTTTTTAAAATAACGTTGATCTGCTTTGTGTGCGTTGAAAGGAAAAATAATAATTACTAATAATAATACAAGGGAACAGTGTGGTAGTAATTGGGGTTCAGAAACCTCATCTTTCACTCACTGAACCTATAATCACCTCCCATGGCCTGTTTAAATAGAGTGATTAACCACTGAATGAGGTTTATCTAAGTGCAGAGATGGCAAATTTCCACTATGCCTGCCTGCTGAATGACAAACTGTTTTCTCAAGGTCAATGTGCTCATCTTCAAGTTTCCTTGGTAACAGGGGGCTGGCTCTGGTAAGAAAGGGCACATGTGCACTAGTGTTTCAACAACACTGAACCTGTATGTGGAGAAGGTGTGCAGCATCAACCAGTGTGCTCTGAGTGAGTACAATGACCACAGAGCATCTCTGACGACAGGGATGATGGGCAAATCACCATCTCCAATATGTCATTCTTCTGCCACTGCACCCCTGGAACTACATGGCAGGGAGATGGTTGAATGCTTGACACAGGTGGAGCTCTCAGCATGAGTAAGGAGGTAGAACAAGTAATACCTGTGTACAAGAGAAAGCTATTAATACATCGAAAGCTTACCATTGATAAGGGCAATGTTTAGACCCCGGCCAATGTTATTTTTCACGCTGCTCATCAAACTAACAAAGCAAGACAAAAAAAAGAGGAGGTATTTATTAGCAATGACTGGTATATAAAATGCCATTGTTGGTGTCAGATGATTACACATCATAGGAAATGCGCTATGCATTTTGCACAGAACTTACATGGCATTATCAAAGCACATGGAAGGTCCGACGACATTGGCTGCGCCACTGGTTATTCTGAAGTTGAAGGTATTGTCAGGGCAGGTTTTTTTGTTGCGGCACTTGTTCTGCACCGGTAGCGCTTCTGCTAGAAAAAAAAAGGATTGCAAAATTGCAAAACTGAAACACATCCCCCATGTTGGTTTGGGTTGAATATGCAGCACATTAAAGGCGCAGGCCCTGTACATTGTGGGACTCATTCAAGGGTTTCATAGGTCTCTGTGCAAAGATGTTGGTGGGAGGCAGAGGGGGAGAAGAGGGTTTAACCTGGAAGGCTCTCTGTCTCCCACATCTCTAATTGGACCATACCTATTGGTGCCCAAGTCAAAGCCTTGCCAAATGACCTGCTGGGAGAAAAAACAACGGGCAAGCCTTGAAGTGTGCAAGGTTTCCAGCTAACCAGAAGGAGAAAAGAGAAACCCGGGCCTGCTTTTGGGTCTTTATACAGGAGCTTGATCTACAGAAATCAGCAGGAAAAGCAGCAGCATAGCTGACAGGTTGCCTCTCCAGGGCACGCCAGTCGTCCTACTGCCCCCTCCGCCCCCCACCCGGAAAAAATTGCAGGAAAAGGAAGGAAGGAAGCTGGAGAGGGAGGAGACAGGAAAGAAGGAAGAAGGCAAAGAGAGAATGTGCTAGGTCTAAGGGAATAACATATGCAAGGCACCAAGAATTCCTGAAAATGCCTGAGACAGCCCAATAGTGGGATTCTATTCAGGGATATATGCCTATCCCTGAATATTGCACCACAGATTTCTCATGAAAAAAACCACGTGCTCCCCTACGAATAAAGAGTACAGTAAGTACAGCTGAACAGCTCTTAACTCTTATTGCCTCCCACACATGCCAGTGTACGGAGAAAGGGAGATGGCAAACGCCTAGAATTTGAAGCTGGGAGAAGGAAGCTGGCTGGAGCTGGGGCAAAAGGGTTCCCACCTTCATGATGATCCCTGCAGGACTGGTATAACAATTCAATGCTTGCCATGTTAGACAACAAAATAAATTACAAATGCTTTCCATGTTCTAAAAGAAAATCAGTTATAAAATCAAAATACTCACGTGTTTGCTTGTTTTCAGTCCCTGTGTGGCAACAAGTGGAAAAAACACACACACACAAAACAGAAATAAGTGACCAGTTGTGATTCTTTTATATTTATAAAATATTAGAAGGATCTGTGTTCCTAACAACACAGTCCTGGAACGTGCTGGAATCCCTAGCATGTATGCACTGCTGAAACAGAGACGCCTGCGTTGGCTTGGTCATGTCGTGAGAATGGATGATGGCCGGATCCCAAAGGATCTCCTCTATGGAGAACTCGTGCAAGGAAAGCGCCCTACAGGTAGACCACAGCTGCGATACAAGGACATCTGCAAGAGGGATCTGAAGGCCTTAGGAGTGGACCTCAACAGGTGGGAAACCCTGGCCTCTGAGCGGCCCGCTTGGAGGCAGGCTGTGCAGCATGGCCTTTCCCAGTTTGAAGAGACACTTGGCCAACAGTCTGAGGCAAAGAGGCAAAGAAGGAAGGCCCATAGCCAGGGAGACAGACCAGGGACAGACTGCACTTGCTCCCGGTGTGGAAGGGATTATCACTCCCGGATTGGCCTTTTCAGCCACACTAGACGCTGTGCCAGAACCACCTTTCAGAGCGCGATACCATAGTCTTTCGAGACTAAAGGTTGCCAATAATAATAAGAAGGATCTGTGTGTCCAAGGCTCCTCCCTAGTTTTCTGGATGAATTATGATCCTTCTCTTAAAATTGGGGGGGGGGGGGAGAAAGAGTTCAAATGAACCACCCCTCTGTGTGCGCTGATAAGCCTACTTTAGAAAGAGAGGTGGTTTGGACAACCATTGGATGCGTCCTATCAGTAAAGAAAATGGGTCGTGACTCACCCGGAAAACAGAGGAGGGTCCAGAACAAATGCTGGCTGTGAGCTTGCACCTCTCTTATCATATGAGGCTGGCTGAGCAGGGAGAATACTGTTTGCTTCCAAAGAAGATCTGGAATCTACTGTTCAAACTGTGGGGTCAAATTCTGATCTGGGGACAAGGTGTGATTTGCTGTAACCCAAGCCTACCCAGTTCAGATGTAATGGCCAAACACAATGATCATGGATCGGGAAGCGAAGAAGGGTATTGGAGCACGAGGAATGGCTCCAGTGGGAGTTTTGGGCTGCAACACCCAAGCCAGCCAGTGTCTCTGTGTTTCTCTCACTGCATTGTTGACTGATGATTCCAGGGACACCAGCGTTCCATGGATGCAGCAGGTGAAGGAGAGAAGGCAAGGTTGCCAGTTCATAACCCAGATGCTTCTCATGCTTCTTTAACAGTTCTCCAGTCCTGTTGGAGAATGTGTCCTCCTGTCTTACTTTTTCATTGCGGGGATGACTCATTTGCTCCACAGGGGGGTTGACTAGAGAACTTTACTGGCCTTGATGCGCTTCAAATTTCGTTGGCAAACAGCAGAGAGGGATTGTACCCCCATCATGGACTGAGACCATGGGGTGGGCAGAAGGCTTTAACCCCATTCTCTAGCATAGTCCTAGTCAGCTCTCCCAACTTCCAGCACTATTTCCTAAGGGATAAAACTTCCTGTTGCGGGTTATTTTTTATCCTCGGCAAATGGCAACCATGGCAGAAGCAGGTGGGATTTGGATGAGGACTATGGCAGCGGGGTAGGATTCAATCTCCATATGCCACTCCCAAAGGTCCCAATCTGCGAGCATGTGTGTGCGTGGGGGGGAGGGGTGGAGAGCTACTTGCCATTAACCACCCAAAATTGAAGTCCATCAGCAGGGCTAGTGACACATGTGTAGTTTGTTGCGGAGAAAAGGGGGCAATGAGAGAAGCTTCAGTTGAATTTTGTTTTACGGCTGTTAATAAAAAAGACAGGACAGTCCTCCAGACTGTGAGTGAGCTACGCTACAAGGGAAGCACCCTATGCAGGTATCTCCTGAGCATACTTTCTGTGCTTCCAGGCATAGCTCTACACTGGGAGTGTAGGAACCTGAGGGAGATCTTTACTTTTTTCATGTGTCAAGCCAGGAAAGCCTAGGAGGCAAATGAAAATGGAAGAAAGAAAAAGAAAAAGAAAAGAAAAAAAAGAATGAACCACAACTTACCCAGCCAGCTCCTTAAGTTAACAGATCTCACAGTTGCATAGTTGAAATAGGCATTGGCAAAAAGCCAAGTTGTGACTAGAGTGAATGCGACAGCCAGGATCCGCAGCACACCTGTGACATAAGGGAGACAGTGGGGGGGAGGGGTCAGCTTCGAGGCAAGAGTGGGCGAGAGGAAATGATTGCAAACAGCTATGCAGTGGGACAACACCGAGTGCACAACTCTATAAAATGAAGCAAGGACTCAACCCGACTCAACAACTGAACTGATTGTTGGACAGCCCCTAGAATTATCAGCTTAGTAGGGAAAGAAGGAGATGGATTTTATTTTACTGTTAAATTCTCCTCTGCCTGCAAACTACGCATTCAGGGGATACAGATATAGGGAGACCAGTTGGGAAGAAGAACAAGGGACCCTGTTCCTTAGTTTAATAGTTGCCTAAAAGAGGATTTTCCAGTGGTGGCAGTTCTTTCGCCACCCCTACTTCCTCCACGACAAGCTGAATCTGCAGAAGTGTTCTCTTCCATCCAACTGTTCAAGACACAGATGCTTTGCATCTGACCACTCTAGACAAGGTCATCTATTGCCCATAACTACCACCCTGGCTCTGGACTCAAACAGCAACCAAGGTTTGGGCTAAGATGCATTCTGTTAGCACTACATGCCATGCAACTCTATAACTGTCCTTTCAACTTTTATTTTCTTTCTAAAAGCCTTTTTTCTTACAACAAAAATAGCTCAGAAATGCAGCTTTGGCGTAGAAAGGGAAGAGGCAGGACTTAAAAAAAGAAGACAGAAATGCCCCAATATTTCTAGTGTCATAAGAACAGCCCCGCTGGATCAGGCCATAGTTCATCTAGTTCAGCTTCCTGTATCTCACAGCGGCCCACCAAATGCCCCAGGGAGCACACCTGATAACAACAGACCTGCATCCTGGTGCCCTCCCGTGCATCTGGCATTCTAGCATAGCCCATTTCTAAAATCAGGAGGTTGCACATACCCATTATGGCTTGTAACCCGTAATGGATTTTTCCTCCAGAAATTTGTCCAAACCTTTTAAAGGCGTCCAGGCCAGATGCCATCACCACATCCTGTGGCAAGGAGTTCCACAGACCAACCACATGCTGAGTAAAGAAATATTTTATTTTGTCTTTCCTAACTCTCCCAACACTCAATTTTAGTGGATGTCCCCTTGTTCTGGTGTCATGTGTCATTTGTAATTTGGTGTCATGTGTAATTTGGCATCACGTGTAATGTGTAATCAAGTGTCATGTGTAATTTGGTGTTAGTCCAGCAAAACCTTTGCATATGCCTGAAGATTTGCTGTGGTTACTCAGACGTGAGGGAAAGAATCTGAGCGAAGGCTTAGGAGCCCTACCTTTTCTCAGTTCAGTGTTCCTGTTGCACCCATAACAACACACAGTGCAGCACACAACATTTGCCAGCTGATCACTTACTTGAAACCACCAAATTATTTTTGATTATGCTATACAATTGTGCTATACAATGGCATCCACAGTGTAATTGATAAAATGGTGATGAACACATTTGGCATGAGATTTTGAGGATGCCAAAACAAATAAAAAGCCATTATATGGATTACCTTGATGTTACTATTAGCAATCAGAAAGAAAAAAATCTTTTTTTGAAAGGTGTGGGGCATACAGCAACTGTTACCCTGCGCATGCCAGATCTCATCTGATCTTGGAAGCTAAGCAGGATCAGGCCTGGTTAGTACTTGGATGGGAGACCGCCTGGGAATCCTGGGTGCTGTAGCCTTATACCATAGTCTTTTGAGACTGAAGGTTGCCAACCAGGGCAGGCGTAGGCAACCTACGGCCTGCAGGCCGGATCCAGCCAACCACCCAAAACCATCTTGCCCCCCCTTCTAAAAAATATATTATCCATTCAGTCCGCGGTGGCCCCAAAAAAGAATTCAAGTTTGTAATTCTATCTCTGCAAGGCTTAAGCTGACCAAGGGCAGAAGCTTCCTTCTCTGTCTGGGCATGCATGCCACGCCCATTTCTTTTTTCCTTTGGCCTAATTGGGATGGTCACACATGCATATCAAATGCTCATCTATTGACAGACCTGATGTCCAGCCCCTATGTGGGTTGCCAACCCCAAGTGTAGGGTATATACATTAAAAATGATCAAGGGTATTCTCTTTGGCTGTCTTAGCTCTAACAGCAAGGAGAGGAAAGTTCTCCAAAAGCACTGTCTTCATCATGATTCGGCATATCCCTGAGTTGGGCAGTGACATTTTAAACAGGGTCTCGAACTTCATCTAGTTGAAATCAAACCCTACCAAAGTGCACTGGGCAGATTTGAACATTGTATGAGTTGGAGAATGGAAGAGGTCAGAGCTCAAACTGAAATAGTCTGCTTAGTTGCTATGTCAAGACTACCCTTGTGATATGGTTAAAAGTCAAGGCACTTAAGAGCTGGGCTTGTGGATTTCATTGACTCCCATAATTCAAGAACTAAGAGATGTCTCCAATGCTTAGCAATGCATGGAAAAGCTTTTTGCCTTGGTGGTAGGCCGAATCTTTTCATTCTCAAAGGTGAAGCATAACAGGAGTATGGAAAAGGTGAGAGGAAAATTCATTCTGACACCATGAGATATTTTAAACCAGAAATAGCAACCTACTCCAGAAGTAAAATATCTGCTTTAGGGGCAAATCACCTCTTTAGCAATACACATGAGATTACTCCATTTACCTTAAATCTCGTGGCAAGATAAGGCAGCTGTGGCTTCTCCTGTCCATTTCTCTAACAATCCTTTGGTTCTCTTTCCCTACCTACTAGAGGCAGTTCAATTCCAAGCGTGTACAGGTAAAGGGAGCAGTGGAAAAATTGGTGGGAGAAGCTGAAGTTGACTCAGCTCCTAATTCAGCAGATGATCTAACAATAAAGTTCACTCCAGCATAAAACCACCACCTGTCTCTTCCTAAATTTGGTCCGTCAGCTATGCTGCTACGAAGCACAAAATATGTGATCCAAATAAACAACAGAAGTTTGCTTTGTATTTATTTGCATGTAAAGGGGAATTAAATAGTAGGCCCCTATCTGATAATCACAATTCCTAAGCTATTGCCTGTTGAATAGTTAGTTCCCGCACTCTGGGTAGGTCTCAAAAGCTAACCCTGTGCGGTCAGTTGATCCAAATGAATGAGCAAATGAGGAGAAGCTACCAGTTCAAGCAGCAGGGCTTGTTTGGGCACATTGTTCCTTAAAGGCAGTCTGCTTTAAACAAAGATTTATGCCTACTTATTGTAGAAACATAAAAGGACCTCTCCCTATCTAAGCATGAAGCAATTCACTGAGCATGAGGGCATCATTCTTGAATTAACAGGGGCAGTCAAAATGGAGCTTGGGAAACAGTGGGCATTTATATCCATCCCAGAACCAAAATAATGATTTGCCACACAAGGGAACATCATATGAATGGATGAAGGAGATCAGGGCACTGTGATTCCATGGGGTTTCAAAAATGTGCACAACTGGTGCAGGATTCAGCTTCATAAGAAACTTGGTGAAACGCATGAAGTTTCTCAGGGCGGCAAAGTTTTGCTTGGGGTGTTGGCCGTGCCTGTTGAAATCTGGCAAAAAGGTAATGTGTGTATGTGGGCCGAGAAAGATTCTTCTTGCAGAGAGAACTTCCAAAGCTCCTTGAATTCTCCCTGCCAAGAACAGCTTTTTAAAGAAAACAAAGCTGTAGCCAGACAAAGCAGAAAAGAAAAGGGAAAAAAATCACCCTTAAGCTAAAAAAAAAAACAAACCCAAAATGAAAAGGTGAAGTCACTTTTTAAGCTAAGATGGCAGACCTATGCATATTTATTTGGGAAGAGCCCCACTCAACTCAGAGGGACTTACTCCAAATAAAGGAGCATAAAATGGTCCGTTTCGTTATGGTTTATTATTTTGATGTGTTTTTCTTGTCAGCAATTTTGATAAAGCAAGATGTAAATCTCTGAAATAAATTAGCCAGTGAGTCCGCAAAGGGGGACCCACCCTCCCCATTTTGTTTAGAAGCCAGAAACAAAAAATGGTGATGCCACCAGTAGTTCTCACATTAAGCAGGTTAGACCACAGCTGCGATACAAGGACATCTGCAAGAGTAATCTGAAGGCCTTAGGAGTGGACCTCAACAAGTGGGAAACCCTGGCCTCTGAGTGGCCCGCTTGGAGGCAGGCTGTGCAGCATGGCCTTTCCCAGTTCGAAGAGAAATTTGGCCAACAGTCTGAGGCAAAGAAGGAAGGCCCATAGCCAGGGAGACAGACCAGGGACAGACTGCACTTGCTCCCAGTGTAGAAGGGATTGTCACTCCCGAATTGGCCTTTTCAGCCACACTAGACGCTGTTCCAGAACCACCTTTCAGAGCGCGATACCATAGTCTTTCGAGACTGAAGGTTGCCAACAACAATTTTCCCCCCAACAAATATGGGGAGATGTGAAAAAAAAAAAAAAGTTCAGCAAAGATTTTTGGAGGCCTAAGGGAGGACCAGCCAGGCTATGGGGAGAGAGCTGATGCAGTGAGTTTTCATATCCTAGGATCCTTAATCTGCAAGAACCAATTCAGGCTTTATTTTAGCAAGGGCTGAGGCATTCAATGTTTTCTTAAATGAAGTGATGGTTCCTCACAGGAATGATTGCTAATAAGATTAGATTGGCTGATGTCTCTACCGAATCAGTGCTGGCTGGGCCAGTCCGAGCTCCTTAGAGCCAGTTCCTGGGCTATGTGTTATCCCTCCTCGAGGCAGCTAGAAGGCTGCTTCCCCCCTAAATGTGAGAAGCCCCAAAATGAACCATGGCAGGAGAGGAAACAGAGAAGCAGCAGGTGCTTCCTGCATTTGAAAATGCCACTGCCTTTGTGTCTTGCTCCCTGTTGGTTGATTGGCTGCTCCAAAGGTTGGGGTTCTTCTGACACCTGGCAATTAATGCACTCTACCTTGTGGCATCATTGCTCTTCCTAAATTGGAAATGAAGGAGAGTGACTTCAGTTGCCAAACAGCCTACAGCAGTGGAACCCCACTAATGTGTGACTTCTCGGTAATGCATAACCAACTAACACCCACTGCTGGAAAGAGAGACAAGACGGGCTTCTCACCGCAGCAGGTCTCTTATTCTGCTTATTGATCGCATGTTCAAAGACAATTGAAAACAGCTGCTTCAAGGAAGTTATAATCTGCTCATCTCGAAAGGCCAAAGACGAGGACTTAGAAACGCTTTTTGGGGATTTTCACGCATGGGGCTTAAAGTGGCCCCTTAGGTCTATTGTTTTATAAGGTGAACGTAAAACCTTCTGTGTCCCAAATGCTCCTTTGTATTACATCAGCCGAGAAGAAAAGATCAGTTGCTAACATAAACAGCATCGGAAAGACTCAAAGGTGATTTAAGCCTTATGTATGAAACCCTTTTTATAAATAAAACTCACTACGCTTGAACTTCAGAGTTTTTGAGTTCTCATCTTTGAGCAAGTGTAGGGGACAAGCGACTGGAATCAGGATGAAGAAAAAGCAGTTTTTGACTTCTTTAATCAGGGCCTCTTTTCTTACCTGTCAGCCTCATCCTTTTGGTCCAACGTAGGGAAAGAAAGTTCACTGGACAACCGACTGAAAGCAAAAAGGCCAATGTTAAACAAAACATTGGAATGACAGTAAAAAGTTATAGAAAGCATATATTTTTGCCTTTACCATAAATAAATAAATAAATAAATAAATAAATAAATAAATAAATAAAAATGCCGGCATTTGCCATCATCATGAAGGAGACACCTGCTCCTTCATGCCCTCGCTGTGGGCATCAAGCATCTCGCTAGCCTCGTGACAAACAGATTCTTAGATTAGGAGGGCATTATAGCCCTCGGTCTGGTCCATTATAGCAATTCCTATATTCTTATGGATATTGCCTGCAGAAATGATGAGTTATTTTTGCCAATCCCCCATTCTCCCTGACCCCTCCGTCCCATCCCATTCTCTTCTGGAGGTCCTTGGAGTCCTGTGATGTAGAGGAGTACTGTGATGAGGAGGGCCAGGAAAGTTAACTTCTGTGAGCTTCATCCCACTCAATTTATAAGCACATCTATTTCACTTAGCTTTCAAGGAATGAATATATCAGAGATGAACTTATATGAATGAATGAAGTTCTTGCAATAGCTCAAGGCCTATAAAAGGCCTTGTACAAAGCAAGGCCGGCCTTTCCTTTGCTGCCTCTGCTGCATCACAGACGTGAAACTGCAAGCAGTGGCAGGAGCCCTCATCCCACAGCTCAAGAAAGAGGTCAAACAGTTGCCCTCACGCTAAGAGCAGCTGTGTCGGGCTAGTGGGGGCTCCAACAAATCTCCAGAGGGCCAGAGGCTCATTGGGGGTCCCTGAGGGCTGCATTGAGAGTCCTCGAGGACCGCAAGTGGCCCCAGGGCCGGGGTTTGGGCACCCCTGGTCTAACCTGTTTGGCTGTTCTGCCCAATTTTCCATTGCTCTCTGCAACGTTTTATTGCATTTTATTGTATTTGTTTTTCGTACATATGCCACCCTGGGAGCATTGTTCTGAAGGGTGCAGTGCACAGGTACTAAATAAGCAAATAAGGTAGAAGGCGGAATTTAGCCTTTTAAATGTTCTGTTACTGATAATCTCTCTTCGCTGTCACCTGTCAAACAGGTACTACTGCACCCTTAAGCAAAACTCTTATGCAAACAAAGACCTGAAGGGGTATGTTAAAAGCACTTCTTTGTGAGTTGGCTTGCGCTTGTCATGCCAGAACTGGGTTTGGCACCCACACGAGAGGCGGAAACATCTCTACATTGTTTGTTTTACGCCTAACAGTCTGGAAGGCAAAAGTTTATGGCTAAAAGCCAAAATAAATATAATTTTCAATCCTATCCAACTACCTGGCGTTGATGTAGCCATGCCAATGGGGCGTGCGCTGCATCCTGCAGTGGGGGGAGGGGTAGTCATGGAGACTTCCTCATGGAAAGGGAACATTTGTCCCCTTATTTTGGGGCTGCATCAGCACTGGAAAGTTGGTTAGGATTGGGTCATAATGTGTGAGACTAGTCTTTTTTAAAATGTAGCTGCTAGGAGCTTTGAACCTGATGAGAGCGGTGGTGTGGGGCGACAGGATGCTTAATCCTTTCCCCGCTTGCTGTTTTTAGATCAAAATCACCCTCTCCCTACAACTGTTTTCTCAATTGTGGGGCAAAAGAGTCCATAGTTGCCTGTGGGGTGAGAATGCAGAAAACCAGCTCGTAAGGAGGCGTTCAAATTTACACACACACACACACACACACACACACACACACACACACACACACACAGAGGGGGGGTCAGAGAGGGGGGAGAGAGAGAGAGAGAGAGATGTTGGGAGACTAATCACAGGTCTTAAATACTGGCTGACATATTTCAGTGTTGGGAGACTAATCACAGGACTCTTACGTCTCACGTAAATGGGTCCTTGGTTGTCACTAGGTGGAAAATCAGGGACTGAGCTGTACCATTTCAGATTGCTGATGGGGCCTCACGTCACTGAACACAAAATGTCATTTTCTGCTTAAAACAAGTGAAGAATGCAGGTCAAACCACAGATTCTCTTATGGATAAGAGAAATTTATGGAACATAGGTCAAGCAACAGCTATTGAGCTGAACAGAAGCAATTGACCTCTCAGTATCAGATTCTGGGACTGAGGACATTTGAAGAGAGCGGTGTTACCCTACAACGTAGATCACAACTATTATTACAGTTTTTCAAATGGGGGCTCAGACTAAGTGAAAATGACAGTTAGGGACTCAGAGATGGAGGTTGAACACTTCACCAATGCCATTACAGTAATCTATTATCACCATTTTGTAAAAATGAGGCTCAGATTATGTGAAAAGCAAAAAACAAAACAAAACAAAAAACAACCCATGAGTTTGGTGGATTTCTAAACCTGAATATTTCTAAGTCCCAGAATAGTCTACTGGTGTCTGCTGCTAATCCTTTCAGAAATACTTGAAGGTGACAATACAGTTAACTACTTTATTGCCTTGCATTTATTAAACCGATCGTATTTGTCACGACTTGGATGCCACATTGACAATGTCTGACGATGTCCCCTTGGCAACTGCTTGTCCTGTGTTGTGGGATTCTGTTCAGCTTGTACAGCCTGAGGATGTGGACAGACTCCTTTGGAGTGTGAGGCCATCTGCCTGCCTGCTTGACCCTTGCCCAGCTTGGCTGATAAGAGCTGCCCGGGGTGGACTGGCTGAGTGGACAGGGAGGGTGTTCAACTCTTCCTTGACGGAGGGGATGTTGCCATGTGCTTTGAAACGCGCGGTGGTTCGCCCCCTCCTGAAGAAGCCCTCCCTGGATTCCACTGTGTTAGACAACTACTGGCCAGTCTCCAACATCCAGTTTCTGGGCAAGGTAATTGAGCGGGTGGTGGTGTCTCAACTCCAGAGGGTCTTGGATGAAGCGGATTATCTGGATCCTTTTCAATCTGGTTTCAGGCCGGGCTTTGGGACGGAAACTGCCTTGGTCGCCTTGGTGGATGACCTATGCCGGGGACTGGACGGGGGTGTGTGGACCTCTCAGCGGCTTTCGGCTTTCAGCGGCTCTCAGCGGCTTTCGATACCATTGACCATGGTATCCTTCTGGGCCGATTGGCCAAGTTGGGAGTTGGAGGCACTGTTTTGCGTTGGTTCCGCTCCTACTTGGAGGGTCAGTCCCAGATGGTGGTGCTGGGGGATGCCTGTTCGACACCCTGGCCCTTGAGGTGCGGGGTGCCACAGGGCTCAATTCTGTCCCCCATGCTATTTAACATCTACATGAAACCGCTGGGAGAGATCATCCGGGGGTTTGGAGTGGGGTGCCATCAATATGCTGATGACACCCAGCTCTATCTCTCCTTTCCTCCAGACTCCAGGGTGGCGGTTGAGGGCCTGGAGCGCTGTCTGGAGGCAGTGAGGATCTGGATGGGGGCTAACAAGCTGAAATTAAATCCGGATAAGACAGAGGCTCTCCTGGTTCGGAAATCCTCGATGCAGGTGCTGGACTATCGGCTTGCGCTGAATGGGGCTGCACTCCCTCTGAAGGAGCAGGTCCGCAGCTTGGGGGTCCACCTGGACTCGCAGCTGCTCCTGGCTTCCCAGGTGGCAGCTGTGGCTAGGGGGGCCTTCGCTCAGCTTCGGCTGGTGCGCCAGCTGTGGCTGTACTTGGATCATGCAGACCTGGCCACGGTGATCCATGCCACGGTGACATCGAGGTTAGATTATTGTAATGTGCTCTATGTGGGGCTGTCCTTGAAGACGGTTTGGAAACTGCAACTAGTGCAGAATGCGGCGGCCTGTGTAGTTACTGGAGATAGGCGGTTTGACTCTGTCAGTTCGCTTCTCCAGCGGCTGCATTGGTTGCCCATTCATTTCCGGGCCCAATTCAAGGTGCTGGTTTTGACCTTTAAAGCCCTATACTGCTCTGGGCCAGGGTATCTTAGAGATCGCCTACTTTCGTACAATCCGGCTCGTCCTCTTAGGTAATCAGAGAAGGCCTTTTTACAAGTGCTGCCGCCTAGGGAGGTACATGGGGCGGCGGCAAGAAATAGGGCCTTCTCAGTAGTGGCACCAACGCTGTGGAACTCCCTTCCCCTTGACTTAAGAATGGCTCCCTCTCTTGAGACCTTTCGGCGAGGCTTGAAGACGCTTAAACAGAAGACGCTTCTGTTTAAACAAGCCTTCTGAGTTCTCGGCCTTTTTAACATCTTTTCAACATCTTTTAATATTTTTTACAGGCCTGATTCTTTTATGATTTGCTGCTCTATGCTCTTTTTACTTGACTACTTTTTATCTGACTGCTGTTTTTATGATATGTGTTAATATGCTTTTATCTGTTTTAAATTATGATTTTAATCTGTTTTAACCGGTTGTAAGCCGCCTTGAGTCCCTTCGGTGAGAAAGGCGGGATAAAAATAAAGTTACTATTATTATTTTAAACTGAGAGATATCTTCAAAACACAAAGTTCCACTGGATATAAAAAGTTTGTCAATGTTTCTGATGAATGTCAGCAAGATTCCACTATTTATACCGATACAGAGGAGCATTGCAGCTTTGGGTTGGCCAGCTGAAACCTCTCACTGGAACAGGTAACAGACTTTTTATCAGATACTGGACAATTTTTTTCTCTCCTCTTAACAACAAATCAATCAATAAGAACACACCAAGTGAGCAGATTGTCAAAGTGTAGTTATAATCCTAGCTTGCTTGTAGGTCAGCCAAAAAGATCAATTCAGAGAAGATAAAGTTCAGAGTGATCAGAACACAGCCTTTTCATTCCCATTCAGAAACCCACAAATGCGTCTCTCTCACACACACCAAAAACCTTCCCCAATTTGCTTATCAGCTACAAGTCTCTGCCCTCCGCATCAGTCTTGCAACAGCCATCTTTGTTTAGGGGAAGGACTTCATCCAGGAAAAGCCAAATTAGATACCAAGCTTGGGTTTCACTACTTGCCAGTGCTAAAAATAACGACAGCCTAATCCTAACTAACTTTCCAATGAGGTATACGCTACATCCTGCAGTGGGGGAAAGGCAGACAAGGAGGCCTCTTCAAGGTAAGGGAACGTTTGTTCCCTTACCTCGGGGCTGCATCAACACTGCAAAGTTGATTAGGATTGTGCTGTTACCTACAATGACTTTTAAAAGTATAGTAACTTGAAAAATACACATGAGATTGTAACCAAAAGAGCAAATGGAAGTTTTTCCGGAAGCACATTTTAAAGCATTGGGGAACCTCAGAGAGGCTTCCCCGACGTGTCCTGGACTCGCACAAGGCTCCATCGCGCTCCAGGTAAGTGGTGGGGGGCCCAGTTTGCACGGAAGGGGGCTGTGACATCCCATGGGGGGGTGTCATCGCGGACCTTTGCCCCGGGGCCCTGGGCTGGGAAGGCTCGCCACTGCCAATGTGGCCTTGAATTTTTTTTTTTACACATTTAAACTAATGAGATGTGGGTGGGGGGGGGGTGGAGAGACACATTTTATAATATAGGTGGGTAAAAACAGTTGCTCATTTTCACCCATTTACCAAAGCAGACATTGTTTAAATAGCTGCATCTCAGTCACTTCTCAATTGAACAGTTTGTAATTTGGCCAGATTATGGTGCTGAAGATGTGATGTAGATGCTCCGTGTCAAATTTCAGAACGTTTGAACAAAAGGATCTGGATATTGCATATACTAATGTTTTCACGGCCAGCATCGATAGCAAGATTAACACTATGAGGGAATATAGGCCGTGGTGGGAAAGATCCAGTTCTATTTGATTTTTGATCCTATTTTTCCTTTCATGTTTTTCCTGACATTTTACCCACTACTGGGTAGGCATTCTCAAAGGCTGGAATAGAGCACACCAGCTCCCACCTGCAGTGGGGGGATGCAGTCCTGACAAAACTGCCAAGAAACAACCAAGTTCATATATAAGCTCGAAAGGAGAGAAGGACCACTCATATGAACAGATATCTCAATAAGGAGTCTAACCATCATCGGAGACAGGAGTAATCAAAACACTGATTGACCAGGCTAGACAGATTTCTGAGCCAAATGACTTATACGATGAGCTACTCAATTTGGAGCAAGTTTTTTTGTCCATTAGATATTCTATTCAGAAAATTAGGAGGCCCCAACAAATTGATAGACCTCTAGATATGGAACAAGATGCACTAAGAGCCAAGGCCTTTCTCCCTTCCATCAGGAATGCCACTGATCCTATTGGGAGGTTACTGGAGAAAGTTAATATCAAGCCAATTTATAAACCCAATGATGAAATTACAGCAGATTCTATTATCACCTAAGGACACAAGGCATCTTCTATCTATGGCAGGTGTAAATCGCATCCCACGCAGCTATGGACAAGAATCTATTGGCACCACTAAGAGTATGGTGCTCAAATAACAGAACACAAGAGATACTCTCATATACCGCAAACAATGAAGTCAACTATTGTGGGACGTGTAGTGGCAATTGGGCATAAAGTGGACTTTAAGCTGACACAGATGTTAGGTTCTACCGTCCATTATTATACACGTTTAAATAGAGCAGCCATTGAGATTTTCAAACACCAAAACAACAGGAACAGGAAAAAAGAGATGATGCGTGTCAACCAGTCCTTAAGAATGCAATTACAGGAAGATCTAAGGCTCTGAACCAATCAGAGGTCAGCAGTCGACCACTATGTAGCCAATCAGAGAGCAGTTCCTTCTCTCCTTTCCAGCTTATATATATATGGAATTGTTAGCTCAGTTTCTTGGCAGTTTGGTCAGTTTGCCGGTTACTCTAGGACAGTGATTTTTTAACATTTGTTCACCGTCGTACCATGTCGTATCACATGGTCCACCTATTAGAAGTACCATTGGGAGTAACTGGTGATAATATCATCACCAGTTACTTCCAGATTAAGAGGCCAGATGCAACGTGACAAACACTGGTAAGAGGTCAGGGAGGATGGAGGGCTTTCTTGAGCATGCACAAAGTGCACACAAGAGCTCTGCCCACCGAGCTGAGCCTCCTACTGCTGCTTGTTGAGTTGCATTGCTGGTCTCGCTGCCAGGCGGCAGGGGTCTGGGGTTCCCGCACGTACCACCAGACACCACCTCAAGTACGACCAGTGATACGAGTGCCACTGGTTGAGAAACGCTGCTCTAGGACAGCAGTCTTCAAACCCCGGCACAGGGGCCAGATACGGCCTGCAGCAAGCCTCTTTCTGACCCGTGGCCAACCTCTTGTCACCTGAAAGCCTCTGGCCCACTCAGCTGAACATGACCAGAACTGTGCTCTGATTGTGTCTGGAGGGTGTTCTGAGGGCCAGAGAGGTTGAATGAATGAGCCCATTCATTCATTTATTCACTCACCTAAGTTCCATCTCTAATTTATTTATTTAAATTTCATATTTACATTTTTTTTCCGACCCTCCACATGTTTGATGTGGCCCTTCGGCCAAAAAGTTTGGAGACCCCTGCTCTAGGAGGGCTGTTTGCTCTATTTCAGCCTTTGAAATTGCCCATCACAGTAGTGGGAGAAACATCAGGAAAATATGAAAAGAAAAATAGGATCAAGGATTAAAATAAAAGTAGAGCAGGATCTTTCTGACCATGCCATATCATCCCAAACAGTGTTAATATTGGTCTGGATATTGTTCATGAGTATATCAGCAGAATTTTATTTGTCCTCTCCACCTTAACTATACAGGCATTTGTGCACAGGAAAAGTCCTCACTGGTATCCAATTTTGGACCTAGGAAACAGAAATGAGTTCGGTGTGGGAGGTTGACCTAAATCACCTGTGGGATGGTAAGGAAGGAGGCCCTATTAAAGTTTGATAAACCATGAAACAGGGTAGGAGGGGAAAGAGGATCTGCTAAAGCTTGCGAGCCTAATCCTATCCACACTCTCCTGGGAGTAAGCTCTATTGAATGCAATGGGACTTACTTTTGAGTAGACAAGCATAGGATTGTGCGCTGAATCTCCAGTATCTGCTGTTTGGGGGGGGGGGGAGTTTAATATTTTGAACTAAACAACAAATTGCCTTAAAAGGGCAATCTAAAACATCACTATTCCTTTGTAGCATTTAGGGCTATGTTCTAGTCAGCAAATAAATCTTGCCCGCTCCCCCACCGAGCAATCTTTTTGAATGAAATGTTACCCAATCCATTGTCAATGTTCTAAATAATTATCGTATCCAACTGCTTTATGGCTGTTTTCTGCTTTGAGGTGCCACTCAGCGTCATATAGAAATTATTTTCTTGGACGCTGCCAAGAAAAACCTAAAGTTTCTCCCCTTTTAGCAAAGGATGCTGGACAATGGTTAAAGTCCACCCAAAGCACTAGACCAGGGGTGTGAAACATAAGGCCTGGGGGCTGGATGTGGCCCCCAGAAGCTTTTCATCCGGCCCTCAGGCTCTCAGCTGCTGAGGTGTTACCACTGAAATGGCAGCCCACATGAAAATTGGGCTTTCCCAAATCTTGAAATATGATCAAGTTTTGCGTATTTTCTCTTCTATCATATGAAGCTAATGAGTTTCTATATGAGAACAAGGTCTGGCTTCTGGCCATTAGCTGCTTAATGATGTCACTTTCTGCTTAATGACATCACTTCCGGCCCTCAGCAGGAGCCCTGAATGCTAACTCGGGCCCTCTGTATGAAACGAGTTTGACACCCCTGCACTAGACTGTCGGTTTGATTCAGGCAAAGCAAAGTTTTTCTCCAGCTAAATGATAACTTAGAGCAGAGTTTATCAAACTTCCAGTAACAGGGTTAACATTATTTTTCTGCATTGAAACTGGACTTTTGCAACCCACTCTTACACAAACCCACAAAACATTTTCTTTTAGGGTGAGACTGTGAAGTAGATTGCCAGTAGGATGTAAGGAATCCTAGATAATGGGTCAGACCACTTGTGACACTGAAAGTGTTATTACAACTTCATTTTTGTTTTTTGTTTTTTTAAACTAAAATAGCACTGGAGGGCTGATCAGGATTGTGACCATGGTGTACAGGCAGGGGGTAAGCCACCATTTCCTTTAGTACCATGGTCCCAATGAAGACTGCCACCCGAAGCTGACATTAGTCCTAGAATGTTCCAGGGTGGCATTTTCTTCTACAAACACTGAATGGAGAGAAGATGTGGGCATGGCTAGGGTGTGCATTCCTGAGATGTCCCTCATGTGTTTAGTGTTGGAAGAGTGAATGCCTGAACAGGCGTGTATTCTGCCCAAGTTAATGTGCACTGGTTTTGGTTACTGCACAGTGAAGCAGACTGTACACCCCAGACTCAGTTAATGGTTTATTGGTCAGAAATATACTTGACACATGGTCAGAGAAAGTTTGAGCTTGTTTGATTTTGGGCTATATGGTGATGACCTCTCCTAAAATCATGAGGAGCTGGTGTAGTAGAGAGCAACCATTCTCAAGATAGCCATATGGACACCTGGGGAGCCCTGGCAAATTTGAAAGGGGGGGGGAGGCTGAAAACTGTGAGAAGGGGATTTTATGTTTATCTGTTTGTGGTGTATCCTTGTTTGACAGGGGACCCTGGAACCTGAGTTCCTAAGGGGCTGTAATAAAAAAAAAAAAAGGTTGAGAATGGCTGGTGTAGAGGATGAGCATGTGTTTATGAACTGCAAATCCCCAGTTGATATCCCAGAAATATATCCCGCATAGGTGAGAGCTCTAACTGCATGTTCAGAAACATTTGCATAGGGAAGGTCTCCAGCTGCATGCCTGGAGCCTTCACTGTCTAAAAGGCTCCTTCAGAAATTCTTATAGGATGGGTCCAAGAACAGGGACTTCAAAGCAGCAGCCTGGTAAATGCATTCAGAAAATGTCCAAATGATGCTAGGGTGATCAGCCCAGGATCATCAAATAAGCTCCATAACTGGGTGAGAATTTGAATCCAGATCTCCCTGGCCCCAGGGTCAAACCATGCATGATGTTGGAAGCAATGTTATAACTCTGGTGTGTGTTTTTTTAAATGCTAAAATACCAGCATGTAAAAACTATTACCTACCTCTTCTTCCAACCATGATGCTAGGATTCACTTCCTGCTTGCTTACCTTTCCTTGTAGCTAGGAGAGCAAAGCAGGAAGAGCATGTTGGGGGCAGCAGCAGAGTGAGCAACCAGTCCTGGGGGCAGCAGCTGGAGGAGGCAGAAGGCAGTGGTGCAGTCCCGACCCCCCCCCCCCGAAGCCCACCACTCAAAGTGGGCACAGCAACTCATAGAATCATAGAGTTGGAAGGGACGTAATAAGTCATCTAGTTCAACCCCCTGCCTTAGGCAGGAAATCCTCTTAGAGCATCTCCAACAGGTGCTTGTCAAGCCTCTACTTGAATATCTCTAGTGAGGGAGAGTCCACCACCTCTCTCGGCAATCTGTTCCACCGCCGAACTGCCCTGACCATCAGGAATTTTTTCCTGATGTCTAATCAAAATCTCCTCTCTTGCAGTTTGTACCCATTTGGTCTACTTCTACTTTCAGAGACAGCTGAGAAAAAATTATTCCCTTCTTCCATATGGCAGCCCTTTAGGTATTTGAAGACAGCTGCCATATCCCCTCTCAGCCTTCTCTTCTCCAGGCTGAACATGGCAAGTTCCCTCAACCTTTCCTCATAGGGCCTGTCCTCCAGCCCCCTCATCATCCTCATCGCTCTCCTCTGAACCTGTTCCAGTTTGGCTGCATCTTTCTTAAAGTGGGGTGCCCAGAATTGGACACAATACTCCAGTGCAGTATTAAAACGGAACCACAACTTCTCGTGACTTGGAAGCCACGGTTCTGTTAATGCAGGCTAAAATTGCATTCGCCTTCTTAGCAGCCGCATCGCACTGTTTGTTGCGAGGTTGATAAGGCAACTCAAGAATAACTCGGTACTCAAGAGTGAAGGTTTGCAGGCATTTTTATTTCATTGCAAGCAATGGGCATCTCACGGGACTAGCGTCCAAAGCGTGAGAGCAATTCCCAATATGGATTCCAACTTTTTATACAATTTTGGCCCTTTCTCCCAAAATCTAGACTTCCCATTTGCTGAAATTTGACATCAGAAATGGGGCTAACTCCTAATAGGATACAGATAAGGTACCATTTACATAAAAGATGGGAAATAGGTGGGCAAAAGAATTGACTGGCTCTGATTTACATACAGGTGGGGTTTCACCTTAAAACCTAGAAAAGTACACAATTTCCAAAAACCAACAGAGAGCAGTATAACACAAAATATTTAAGCTTAGGTAGAGAGCAAGATACATTCTTGGCATGCATCCCCTTCAGACTCATCCTAATTAGGGTGGCCTGATACAGTCGCCTAGTGTTATCTTTACACCTGTTGCTTAACGTAAACACCGTGGGGCCCAGTTTGCAAAGCCAAGGTTTTCTGTAACACAGCAAAGCAGCTTTTGGTTCCTTTTATTAAAGCGGTTTTTAAAAGCTTTACTAAAAACAAGCATTTTGGTTTCTATGGCTTAATTTGATATAACTATGGTGACCCTTTTACCTTGGGTACAGTTTGGCATCAAGGGCTCACTTGGATTCCATATTACATATGTATGCTTTTGCTCTAAAAGCATGAAAGTACAGAATATAAAGGCTACAAGTGAATACAGGCAGGCACAGTGAATGTCCTTGCCAAGACGCGTGTATCTCTGCCAAGATGAGGCCCATCTCTCCAGTAGCTGCCCGAAACTGATACCTGCTATCTCTTGAGCCACATCCTTTGAAGCTCAAGCAGCTTTAGTCAGACTAGTAAAAAGGATTCTTTATTAAAGCCAAGCAGCTTTTACATTTGTGTGTTGCTATGCTTTAGCAGTGCAGGCTTTCAGATATGGGCTACAGTTTGGGGACAAGGGCTACCGTGTGTTATGTTGACTCATGTTCATCCTGTGATCCACTGCAACTCAGGGTCCCACTCACATGTAGTGCTGCCAAGTCAGGTATCTCCCATTTTATACCTGCATCTTTGGTTGTTTTTGCCCAAGTGCAGAACTTTGCATTTATCCCTGCATTTATCTCATGAGTGATAAAGACGGGGCCTGGATCCAGCCTTGTTTGTAACATTACTCCTTTTCCCCATTCATTTTCCCTCCCTCCCCCTGCATTTGTTTCTCTTGGCATACCCCTCCGCACATTTTTTTGTCATATTTGTCTAATATCACCATATTTTCCAAAGTGCTGCTCCAGTGCCAAAATCAATTCAAATATGGTCTAAAGTCAGTGAGGCCTAGCAGATTGTGAGATCCAGTATCAAGAGTACCTAAAATCTTCCAACAGGGTTTAAAATACAACATGCAAAACTCTAGCCTATCATTTCAAGCAATCAGTCCCTGAGAACCTCTCCGTTCTCTTGATACGGGGGGGGAGGAGAGAGGAGGGGAACAGAAAGGACAAAATGAAATTTGGAAGTGCAAAGGAATATGGAGGGTAGACCAAGTGCGATGACTAGCAGTTAGGCCTGCCACCCACCTCTCTGCTCCTGTACCACCTTTTCAAGGGGGACAAACTGAGAATGACTGGGAAAAGCAGAGCACTGTCACTACCCAAACTGGGGAGACAGACAGAAAAAGGGTACTTGTGAAAAACCTCCCTCCCTCCCAGGGCTGAGAACCCCAAAATTTTCAAGTTTAAGTAAAATGGCAATTGTGCAGGAACCTTCTCCGGATTAAGATATATGATTAACAGGGTTGGGACACATGACTTGGACTTGAGTCACGAAAATGCGTGTTTTTTGCTGACTCGTTGACTCACAAGTCGCCCACATGGAAGACTCGGAAAAGCACTTGCACCAGGGGCCCCTGACTCAGCACTCGGTCCCCACGCATGCAGACTCAAGTCTGCCTGCATCTGGGGGTGTTACTTACTGTTTTCGCGGTGTGAAAAGCCTCCTGGGGCCATCATTCAAACCGGGCAAGCAGCAGGGAAGTTCCAGCAGGGAGCAGAGAAAGGTTAATGCTTCCTTTTGCAGCTGAGTGGGAGGGCAGGAGGCAGGAGTGGGCTTTTTGCCTGTCTCTGATAGGAAGGAAGGAGCTAATGATCATTGGACAAAGGATGGGAGGTTTGGTATTTTCTTTGGCTGAGGGAGGGCAGAAGAAGTAGCTCAGGGGGTTCTTGTCTTGTGATTGGTTGCAGAAGTCCAGGGAGGAGGAGGAGGCAGGGAAGGGGGGGAGGCAGTTCATAGCGATCATGCTTTCCACTGCATGGCTGGTGGGGAGGAGGAAGCCCCACTGAATGACCGGTCACAGTGGGACTGCTTCTACGTAGAGCTTGGGTTGTCCTGGTAAGCCTCCCAGCTGCTGCTTGTGACCCTCCTCCGTCTTGCCACTTCTGTCCCTGCTCTCTCGCAGTCTGCCCCACTCCTGTCCTGTTTACAGATGGGATGGGGCAGCAGGGGAGTATTAAAATGGAACTCCAATGCACACTCGCCCCTGGCAGCAGTCCTGTTCTTTTCCACAGCTGGGTTTTTAATGGGGGTGAGGTGACTCAAGTCCTATCAAGTTGCAAAAAGGCAACTCAGCAACTTGCCCCCTTTATGGCTCTTTTCTGAATCAAGTTGCAGGAGGGGGTTGACTCTAGACTCGACTTGAATCAAACTGTGCTGGACCTTCCCATCCCTGGTGATTAAGGCCCAAATCCTATCCAACTTTCCAGCTCCAATGCAGCCAGAGTGCAGCCTCGAGGAAAGGGAACACAAGTTCCCTTATGCATTGCCCCCCCCCCCCACAGAATGCACCCTGTGCCCTGTTGGCACGGCTGCATCAGCACTCAAAAAGTTTATTAGAACTGGGCTGAAAATCATTTTACTGGAAGTGCCAGGGATTGAATTGAACCTGGGATCTTACACCTCAGATGGATGATAACAATGTTTAAATAGCAACACAGCGTTGTGATTTGTCCCACAGGATGTCCAGCTGCGTTATGACCTCATAGACACCTCAAGCAAACAGTGAACTGATGAACTGGAGACAAGGTTAAATGAAGGCTTTCTGTTCCAACTCAGAAGCCTCCACTTTTCTAAACAAAGATGCTGGTATGTAAGGAGTTAATAATATCTAGCTTTAGTGTGTTTAAGGCACTCCATCATTCTTATAACAGCCCTTTAAACAATTACGATTGTACTTTTAGCTGGGAACACACATAGCAGCTTACGTCAAACCACGTAGTGAGTTCATGGCCAAGGGGAGAGTCAAACCAGAGTCTTCCTCTTAGCTTACAACTCAGTTTCACAGCCACTCCATTGGACTAGTTCTCTGGAGCAGGTGTAGATGGAGGAAAGAGCCAGGAATGAGTAATGGCCCTCCATCACCATCTTTGTCACACAGTCCAACTCTAGTGGCACAGTCGGCCTGCATCTTATGCCAGCGTTACGTTCTGAGTTTGGGGTGTGAAGCCAAAGTTGCATACAGGAGAAACTGCTTTAAATCCAACAAATACTCACTGTTTCTTTAAAAACTAAAATCACTGTATGAGATACATGGGAACTGAGCTGATTAAGGGAACAGCAGCTTCATTCTCTCATTTCAGGCTCACTCCAGGGCATAAACAGAGTAAGATGGGGTTGAACCTGCAGCAGTGTTTAAACTGCTGTTCTTTTATGTTTTTTTGGGTGTGTGTGTGCATATACTGGAGTGTATACTGGAATTTGTGCAAGTTTGTCATGCTTAAGTTGTGGGTCAACTGTCCTTGGACATCCTGAGCACTTCAAATCACATGTAGCAAACAGGCCCCGTTAGATTTGGCCATGAATCGTATTGGGCGCTGTTTCTAAGCATTCCAATTGTAAGGTGGATGCATCTGTTTATTTTTATTTAAAACATTTATACTCTGTCTTTCTGCCAAATATAGGTCTCCAAGGTGGCGTACGACAAATAAAAACTATCCATACCGAGGAAAACAAGCACAGAGGGTCCTTTTGTGGTCAAGGATGGGTTAACGGAGAGTCTTTGTGGCTCTCTCACTTGGAACTCATAAACAACATTGAACTGGACCCAGCTAATCAAGTTCTTCACACCTTAATTTGCAATTATCTGTAATTTGCAAAATGATGTGCTTCTTTTCAGGGTGGTTCCTTCGACATCTTCATCAATTTCCCCGCGCATACTGTTCTCATAATTCCTTCCCTGATGCCACAACCTTCCTCTGGCCAACACTGACAGAGTTTTCCTCTTTGTACTTCTCTTTGTATATACTTATGCAGCAAATCACCACATTCCTGGGTGCTCTGGGACAAGGCCCATGATACCTTATCTATCTCCTGATAGTGCATTGGATGCTATCACCATCACATGTACAGAAGGTTCAGAGGTTGGCCTGGCCGGGAGGACCCTCTGGTGGGCATGGCCAGTACCCAACCTAGCCAACTCCTGCTCTATGGTCACTAATGCAGATAAAAACCTATTGTGTAAAAATCTATACTGTAAGACCCAAGTGCATATCTACCTATCATAAGTAAATTCTACACCATATGTCCTTCTGCTTTCCCAGCCCATTCTTTGGTCTAGACCAGTGTTTTTCAAACTGTGGGTCAGGATCCACTAGCTGGGTTGCAAGTCAATTTCAGGTGGTTTGCGTAGCACCTAGCTCAGGGGCTATTGAAAATACAGAGCTGAAAATACAGGGTACAGAGCTTCTGGGCAGTGTGGGCTCCTACTGGGAGAAAGGCATGGTGGTTTGTCAAGTCTGTCATACTTAAGTTGTGGGTCAACTGTCCTTGGACGTCCTGAGCTCTTCAACTCACATGTAGCAAACAGGCCCCATTAGATTTGGCCATGAATCGTATTGGGAGCTGCGTATTGGGGGTTAAGAACATAAGAACAGCCCCACTGGATCAGGCCATAGGCCCATCTAGTCCAGCTTCCTGTATCTCACAGCAGCCCACCAAATGCCCCAGGGAGCACACCAGATAACAAGCGATCTCGTCCTGGTGCCCTGGTGCCCTCCTGGGTTGGACTAGATGACCTATTAGGTACCTTCCAACTCTATGATTCTATGATTCTAAGACAGGATGCTGGAAAGGGAGGGTGGTTGTGTGGTTGAAGAAGGATTCAAGTCCAGAACACATTCTGCTTTGACTTCCAAACTGGAATGTTTGAACTTTAAGCTATGCAAAATAACAGTACGAGTGTGATGTGTAATGGGACCCGCAGCTTAGGTTTGAAGCCTAAATTGATTATGTCACTTCTGGCCATGACATCACTTTCAGGTTAATGACATCACTTCCAGGGGGTGGGTGGGTGGTGGCCTGACAGATTGTCATTCTAAAAAGAGGGTCCTGTTACTAAAACATTGAGAACTACTGGGCTAGACTACACACTGTAATTATGTTTTTAAATTAAAGAGCCCCGTAAAAAGTCAGGATTAGGATTGTGGCATGTGTGAAGAGGCTATTTACGTTTTTCTTTCCACAATATAGTCCCGAATAACACTATGCCTCCAAAGCTGTTCTTGTCCCCAGTATGGAAGCTTCCATTGGCACCAATGAAAGTTTCCCTCCTTGAGCTAAGAACAGCTTTGGGATGGAGAAGTGGGATTTTCATCAGGGCTTTGGTGCAAGAGGATAGTGTTAAATATCTCCTCCCCATGCACCACTTCACAGTCCTGATCCCCCCCACCATAGTTGCTATTTAACTAAGTGCCCAATCCTATCCAACTTTCCAGTGCTGATGCAGCCATGCCAATAGGCTGTACGCTGCATCCTTCTATGGGAGAGCAATCATGGAGGCCTCCTCAAGGTAAGAGAACTGCATTGGGGCTGCATTGCGGCTACATCAGCGCTGGAAAGTTAGATAGGATTGAGCCCTTTAAAAAAAAAAAAAGTAGAACCAAACTACTGATTTAGGGCAGAATCCTAGCCAGGTCTACTCAGAGGTAAGTCCTATTTTGTTCAGTGGGGCTTACTCTCAGGAAAGTGTGGTTAGGATTGCAGCCTTAATGTTATATGCAACCTTGACCTGAGTATTTAAGCTATGAAACAAACCAGGGTGTTGATCTGCTGGTCTTGGTAAGTTCCTTCTCTTTTCTCCTCATACTGGATGTAACAGGTTACCCCCCCCCCCCAAGGGGAAAAAAAAAACCCTCACTGGAATCCATAAAGCTTATTACACCCACTTATGTTTTTGTAAACTATCTCCACCTGCCTATGAAATCAGGCGTGAACTATAGTCATGCCTCTAGGCTGAGCTCAATGTTCGTGCTTTGGCATTGTAAATTCTGGGCCAATAAACTCCCTAGAGGGCTCTGAAACACTACAGAGCTTCATGGCACTATGTGCCCAGCAGTGTTCAAGGTTCCAGATACAAAAAGCAAACAAGAAAACCCAGGCAAAATAAGCAAATGTCCTTTCAAGTAGAAGTAATTCCTTTTAAGCCAGAAAACCAGAAGCACAGGCACAACAAGGGGAGACTTGCTTAGGGACTAGAAAGAGGAGGCATTTTGCCCCCACTATCCGGAATGGCTCCAAAGGGGAGGGGCTCCCTGCAAAACTTAGTGCTTTGCATCCCCTCTAGCTACGCCACTGATCCTGGGCATCTCTATGTAATGTTAGAAATCAGCCCCATCTGAGGTTTTTAAATTTTATTTTAAAACACTTGTATCTCACCTCACCCCTTCTGTAACAAAAGACTCAAGGCAAAGAACAAGGTGAAAATCCAATAAAACTCAATAAAAGACGAGATTATAAAGCAGTAGCAACAATAGTAATAAATCAGAATACAAGACAGCAACAAAAAACACATCATAAAAGCGAGATCGCAGTAGGAAGTAAAAATATCTTGAACCCCCACTGAAAAGCCAACAGGGAGGACTCTGTCCTTAATTCTATAGGGAGAGAGTTCCATGAACATTTCCCCCCAAGAGTTTAGTAAAAGAAAGAAAAAAGAATAAGAGAGATATTTAATTTTTAATTTTTTAAAAACATTTAAGTGGTCAATTGACTATATAGGTGACCAATCAGGTAGCAGATTATTTTAATGCAGCAATTTATAAAAATTGGAGCAGGCAAGCCTCTTGTTACAAAAGGCATTCCCCCTCGTTTGCACAAGAAGAGACTGTGTTTTCTAAGATGATTCCAGTGTCTGAATTGTGGAAGAAAAGGCAGGAGGGCTTAGTGAAATCCATAAACTGACTCCCCCCAATCTCAAGCTGATAATGCTCCTCTCCTATACCCTCTAAGAGCCAAATCCTATCCAATTTTCCAGCACCAGTGCAGCCATGCCACTGGGGCATGCGCTGCATCCTGCAGTGAGGGCGCAATCATGGAGGCCTCCTCCAGGTAAGGGAGCATTTGTTCCCTTTCCTGAAGGCTGCATTGCGGCTGCACCGGCACAGGAAAGTTGGATAGGATTGGGCCCTCAAACAGCTATTTTCAACCTTTTTCCTCTCATGGGACGCTGACAAGGTGCTAAAATTGCCAAGGCACCCCATCAATTTTTTGAGAATTGATAAGGCACACAACACTGCTGGTGGGTGCCTTATATCTCCCAATGGCTCTACTGATGAATGACCCTTCCCCAAGCTTCAGTGGGACACCTGCAGACCATTCGCAGCACACCAATGTGCTGTGGCACAGGGGCTGAAAATCGCTGCTTTAAAACCAGAAGCTGTGGGGACTGTCATAATAGTTATGGAGGCCAAGCATCCTCTGCTGCCCCCAAATCAAGCACTCATGATGTCTCCGATGATACATGCTCCCCCCCCAATCTCAACACAATGCACTTAAAATTGTTATTTTACTCATATGCAAATCTGAACAATCAGTTAAAACTCACATGCTTGATCAGCTAAGATTTCTTTAATCATGGGGCAGCTCTAATATTTTCAGGATGTTTTGTGTGTTGGTCCAGCTTCTGCTGGAGTGTGTGCATTTTGCCTGCTTTTGACTTTACAAAGCTCTTTGTCAGAATTTTAACATTTAGCTACTCCCACCAATGGAGACTGTCCCAATTCAAAGTCCTCTCTTTTAGCCGCTGCTAAGACCTTTGTGTTCTTTAAAGGTGTCTGATCGGCAGATATTCGTAGGTGATGTTTCAGCCCAATCCTATGTGCGCTCAGACGTAAGCCCCAAGTCAGTGTGTGTAGGACTGTAGCCTTGGGTGCAATCCTATTCATACTTCCCTGGGAATAAACTTCATTGAACTCCATGGGACTTACTTCTGAGTAGTCATGCCTAGGATTGCACTGTCAACCAAGTTGTTGTTAAAAGCATAAACATGAACGGGGTCCATTTGGCAAACCTATCCAGCAGTGCTCACAGTCAGTTCTCACCTATGTGTTTAGGGATGCCAAATTTACAGCCAACCCTGGCAGCTGTGCTTTTAATAGCACAGAATTTCTGTGCAGAAATTAGCACAGTTTTGTTTTTTTTTCTTTCATCTCATGACACACTGAGAAGGTGCTAAAATTATCAAGGCAATTGACTAGGCACACTGCATTGCTGACCAGGGACTCACATCCCCCTACTAATATATGACCCTCTTCTAAACTTCCATGACACACCTGCAGACCATTCATGGCACACCATAGTGCTGCAGCACTGTGGTTGAAAACTGCTGAGTTAACAGATGAACATTTTCACAGCATGAAATTAAATGCCATCACCTGCTGATCGAGCCACTGTCAGAGCAGCAGAGGCTGGTTAAAATGTTGGCAACCTTTTGCACCTGCATTTCTCAATGCCTGCAACTTCATACTATACCTTGTATGTGCAAAAGAGCCATTGCAGATCAAGCATCAGAGGGAGCACTTGCACATCACCTCAAACCACACACACTACAGCGAAGGACATTCGTGAGGTCAGCTGTCATTGCCAAGCCATGTACACAGCCACGAGAGAATCAGCCATTCATTTAATGGCAAGTGAATCTCAGTGCAACCAGTGGGATTTAACTGGCTAATACGCGCATACTGGATCGCACCACATTATTCTCAGTGTATAAACTGGACCTCAGCACCCCAACCACCCAAAATTCTACCTGCTTTGCTGTGTACTTGCTGTTCAGCAGAGCCTGTTCAAAATCTTGTATCAGGGAAATGTCCTATAGATGTCTTCATTCACCAGCTGTTGCCACCAAATGGGGCATGGTGGACAGAGAGAAAGAGAGGACAACTTTGTGACTAACATATAAATCCAATGAAGCAGATGCCTCACTCACTTAGGAAACCCAGCCTCCCTCTGAGTCACGACAAATACCTCCCCGCCCCCTGCTTTTGTGTGACTCTCTTAGTAAATGTTATACTGTGTAGTGCGTGGATCAGAATGAGGAAGTGTTTGGGGTTGGTCACAAGGAAGCCTAGCTCGGCAGCAAACAAGAATGTTCATATGTACAGAGAATTGTCCCAGTCTCATTAATGCTCTTTCTGTGAATGGATTTTTCTTGATTTAACTTTCTCTTTAGAAAAATAATGAGGAGGAACCCAGAAACATGTGCTGATTGTGAGAGTGTGTGTGTGTGTGTGTGTGTGTGTGTGACACACACAGACACACATGCGGGGCACCTGTTCCTTATTTGCCTTGATAATTATGATAGGAAAATACGCTTCATTTAAAATACAGCTTCATTTGTCTGTGGCTAAGCTATGGATCCTACCTTGAGGTACCACACAACAGGGGGCCAATCAAGTGAATGAAAATCTCAGTGATTGAAATGGGTGGGCTGACAGCTGAACAGCAGTGGAATAGTGTTGGAGCCTGCTGCTGCTGCTGGCTACCATTGAGATCACATTGGTGGTGGGAGGAACAGGAACAGGAGAGTGTCTGGGCAAGGAGGAGGGTGGGGTGAAACAAGCGAGAGGGTGGATCTGGGCAGCACCAGCGTAAGCACCAGTGTAACATGAGCCTATCCAAAGTTCTCTCCCTTACTCTCCTTGGACTTGTGCCAGCAAAATAGCTGGTGCAGGTTGGAGGAGTCCCACTGGGGCAGCAGAGGCTTGCCCTGAGGTAAGGAAACAAATGTCCTCTTATCCTGTGGGACTGCCCCCCCACAAGATGCAGGAGGCGTTCCATTGGTGCAGCTGCTTCAGTGCGGAGGGGGTGTTTAATTAGGATTGGGCTGTTAAGTGCACTTTAACTTCCCCCATCTACACTGCTATGTCTTCAGAGTGCTTTGTTTTTACTAGACTGTGCCCATTGTTTGCTGTTGGGTAGGCAGGTAGCCTATTTTCCAGATGTCCTTATTTCAACACTATTCTTCAAACAAATGAGAAAGAGTCATTTCTCTTTTTGTCCTTCCCTGGAGATGTTGGCCGCTCCGGCTGCTACGGTTTAAGGCTCTTCCTGGAACAGATTATGGCACTGAAGTGTAGCCTTGGCAAATCAAATCAAGGTTCTGGTATTGACTTATGGCCCAATCTTATCCAAGGCCTGCCCTGATGGAACACACTCTGAGCATATGCCACACTTCCTGTTTTATTTTGCTGACTGCTACCATTAAGGTATGCCTAGATCAGGTCAAACAGTGGTTCAGTTGCCTGATGTGGTGAGGAACCAATGACAACACCAAGGTGAAAAAAAAGCAAAAGTTTATTGAGGCCTCAATGGACTCCTCAGAGACAAGAGTCCCGACATTTTGTGCAGAAAACTTTTATACTGTTTTGCAACACATGGTAACACCCAAAACAACACCTGTTAACCCCAAACGCACCCTTTACTCAGTATTTTTCCATCGTGCTCATTGCATGAATTGGTCATGTAGGGGGTGCATGAACCTTCCTCCCAATTGTGTTATCTTTTTGCAGTACTATAACCTTGCCTAGAAGGTGCGCAAGTTGCAAGATGTGCCCATTGTTCCACTCTTTATCTCGCTTTCTCAGCCATGTGGGAGTGGGGCCTTGAGCTATTTAACCGCAAAAGGAACTACATCTGTTCTCTTGCCATTCCATTCCCCCTGACTTGTGCCTAGCAATGATTTGGGGCCCAACAATTTAAAGGGATGGCATGAGGAAAGTGTGAAGTGAGAGGGTAGGTGGCTGGCATCCCAAGTCTGTTTGCTACTGCCTACAAACCACATTGTTTATATCACAGGTGGGCCAACCCTGATTATCATTGTTTACATGTAGAGACACCATCACAATAGAATTGCTGTGACTGGTCCAGAGGTGATCAAAGTCCAACCCCACCCAGTAGCCCAATGGTCATTGCTGAGGTGGACTTCACCACTGCCCCATTATCGATCTTGAGACTCAAGTACTGTTATGTCTTTTTTGACCCATAGTCTTCTTTCTTCAGTTTGTTCTTCTTGACCCTGCTCCCTGGTTGGTTGCATCACACCCTCCTTTTGACCATCAACTATCTGCCACTCCAGAGTTATCGGCCTCTTTCCTTGGCAGCGATTGTTCAATTGATGGGTGACATCTTTATCTGCCTGGGGACTCTGGCCCCACCATGGCACGTCCGCCCAGTTCCTGCTTCTGAGGGCAAGTCATTCCCATCTCTCTCCTCACTGCTGATGCACCTAGTGACAAAAAGGGCCCAGGGCCATGCTAAGTAGCTTCACAATCAGCATTTGGTGTCCCCTTTGCCAGTGAAGATACTGCATTTAAGTTCCAGGGAAGGGGCAGGGGGAGGGAGCCTGTGCAAAACGCAGCTGGTGTTTAAAGGCCTGACTGCAGCCAGTGTTGAGGTGGGTACCAACATAGAGCTCTGGGTTTCTGGCCAGCTCTCTCCTGAAAGCAAGGAGGAGACGGTCTTAGCAGAAGGAGGAGGGCCAGGATGAGCTCCGTTCCCTCCCCAACTGAGCCTGGAAAGAACTCTGGCTCCGTTTAAAAACTGCATTCTGTGAGGATTAGCCCTGACTTACAACTGAACCCAGAGGGTCCAGTGAGACTGGTGGAGCAGCAGAACCACAAGCACTGCATTTATGCATCCTTTCCTCATCTCTGGATAAGCATTAAGGACCAGGATGCTAGGGCACCAGTAATGTTTTATGGTCCATTGATGCTTTCTGATCTCTTTGGAGGCTTTCCCTCAGAGCCGAAAGGAGTATCAGAGTGGGTATCAAAAGGGGGAGCTATATTCCAGGGCAGCATCTTGCTTGGCAACTGTTACCCTGCACATGCCCAATCTCGTCTGATCTCGGAAGCTAAGCAAGGTCAGGCCTGGTTAGTACTTGGATGGGAGACCGCCTGGGAATACCAGGTGCTGTAGGCTTATACCATAGTCTTTCGAGACTGAAGGTTGCCAACCATCTTGCTTGCAGCTGGAGAATCTCAAATGGCCAGACTCATCCGCTGGTGTTTTTTTTAACCATATTCCTCAATATTCCCATCCACCCACCCATCCGCACATGTGATGAGATGCTTCTGTATGCATTTAATAGTTGTTCAAAAAATCAAAAATCCCAAATGACTCATGACAACACCCCCAAAGACGCACATAATCTTGCCCCACAAAAATATAGGCACCTCCTCTCCATATGCAGTAGATGCACATTTACTGTGCCAGATAAACCCCCCCCCCTCGATCCATCACTCTGCTGAGTGTAGACAAATGATAGCAGGAAGCAGCACTTTCTCCCCTCATCGTCTAGGATTAGAAAAATGCACTGCTGTCTTTCTACCATCTTAGGAAAGAGAGTGAGGAACAGCATTGCAGGAGGGAAACAGAAGCACTAGGTATGCGCCAAGTAGCTGGGCACCCAGGCTTTCTTCAGGCTGAGCTGCCCAGAGCTGCACACCGCTTGCTCTACTGATTTTCATAAAGCCCCTTATTTAAGTTTGTGCAGTCTTGGATCAGTGGTTTCCCATTCATCACGAGGGTTTGTGTCACCCGGTGTAGGAGACCAGCGTGTCACCCCCATGACGGACCTCCTGCCATGCAATGGGCAGGCAATGCCCAAAGTGGTGGGCGTGGTAATGCACCATTGCTCCGCCCCCACTGGCTTTATGACTATAACTTTTGATAGAACAATTTGAACATGGTTTGTTTCATGACACTCTGCATGAAACTACACATCGAATGATATGTAACATGATGGTATTATCCAAAAATACCATTATTTTTAAAAATTTTGGCCAGTAGTGGTCTCCTGGTGCAGCTCTCACCCCCCCCCAGCAGCACCACTGCATTCATCTATCTGAAGCCCCACCTAGATATGTGACTACCCCAGCTAGCAAGGAAGGGCTGGCTATAGCCTTGCCTATACAATATTTTTCAAGCAATATTTGATCTTCTGGTTTGCCTTGGTTCCTCCAGAGATTCTGGCCTCTGGGTCAACTGGCCTGGATTTTGGTCTTGAAATCTGGAGTCATGCTTTCCACCTTAAGGAGCTTTTTAAAAATATTTTTTATACACAAATCAAAGAAAGGTAAGATCCAAACTTTCTATTTGCCCCTCAGACGTTGTTCTTATTGTTCTAAGAAACTATTAATCCCAAACGCTGTCATGGTGCCAGGGCTACTTTAAGTAAACAGTAGGCAAACATTTGGCAAGGTTTTAAAAGCATTTGTTATTATTATGTACTTGTTGACATGAATGAGGCTTCAAAGCACACCAGCTTTTCACTTAGTGGTTTTTGTGCACTGCATGGATATATTTATTTAAAGTTCCATTTACTGGTACAGTGGGGAAAAATGATTTCTTCCTCTTCCATCACTTTCCAAAATGTTACACAGACTACAGCATACCCCCTGGTATCCATGGATCCACATCTGGATTTGACCCTCTGTGGATGCAGTAGATTCCAGGGAAAACCAATTCCGGTTTGTTCATCAATTCTTGGATTATCAATTATTGGATTATCTTAGCCCAGTGTTTTTCAAACTGTGGGCCAGGACCCGCTAGGTGAGTTGCAAGCCAATTTCAGGTGGGGCGCATAGCACTTAGCTTAGCTGCCACTGAAAATACAGAGCTGAAAAAATGGGGTACCGAGCTGCTGGCTCCCACTGGGAGAGAGACATGGTGCTTTGCCCTGCATAGGTGGAAGATGGGATGCTGGAAAGGGGAGGAGGGATGTGTGGTTGGAGAAGGAGCCAAGCCTACATTCTACTTTGACTTCTGAGCTATGCAAAATAACAGCACGAGCCTGCTGTGTAATGGACATTTGGCTGATCACAGCTTAGGTTTGAAACCTAAATGGATGATGTAACTTCTGGCCATGACTTCAATTCCAGGTTAATGACATCACTTCTGGTGGGTCCCAACAGATTGTCATTCTAAAAAGTAGGTCCTGGTGCTTAAAAGTTTGAGAACCTCTGTAGCTGTTGTCTATCCCTAAAGCTTTATCAATGACAACTGCCTGATTCTTCAGCTTGGATGTTATCATTGTTCATTTTGTCACCTCTTCTGCCCTTCTTTTCCTTTCTGAGTCTTAAGGGGAACCACCACCAAAAAAGGCCCCAAAGACCATTACTTACTTTTGTTTTCTTGGGTAAAAACAGTTAATGATTAACATAAGAACATAAGAACAGCCCTGCTGGATCAGGCCATAGCCCATCTAGTCCAGCTTCCTGTACATAAGAACATAAGAACAGCCCCACTGGATCAGGCCATAGGCCCATCTAGTCCAGCTTCCTGTATCTCACAGCGGCCCACCAAATGCCCCAGGGAGCACACCAGATAACAAGAGACCTGCATCCTGGTGCCCTCCCTTGCATCTGGCATTCTGACATAGCCCATTTCTAAAGTCAGGAGGTTGCGCATACACATCATGGCTTGTAACCCGTAATGGATTTTTCCTCCAGAAACTTGTCCAATCCCCTTTTAAAGGCGTCCAGGCCAGATGCCGTCACCACATCCTGTGGCAAGGAGTTCCACAGACCAACCACACGCTGAGTAAAGAAATATTTTCTTTTGTCTGTTCTAACCCTCCCAACACTCAATTTTAGTGGATGTCCCCTGGTTCTGGTGTTATGTGAGAGCTCACATACAGTTATGTGCTTCTCACAGTGGCTGTATTGGAATTGCGGAAGAACTGGCGAGGAGATAGATGTGGTGTCAGCAGTGGCCCCTTTAAGGGTAAGACTTGGGCATCCAGCAGAGTGTGCTGCACAGCTGGAGCCACTGGAAGGTAATAAGGCCCTCAGGGATATAAGGAGCACCTGAGGCAGAACGGGTTGGTGGGTGATAGGAGTGCAGGTTGGAGGTAGGAGAGGAGACTGACTGGGTTTACGGAATTGGGAATCGGATTGTGACTGGACTTTGGCTTTGAACTTTGATTTGGATACCCTGATTGATTGGACTGACCTACCTGGAACCTGACGGATTGGACAGTGACTTGGCTTATTGGCAACTCTGATTGATTGGACTGGCTTGCAAGGCCCAGTGGATTGGGATTTGGCAAAACAGTGGCCCACCAAAAGCCCCAGGGAGCACACCAGACAACAAGAGACGTGCATCCTGGTGCCCTCCCTTGCATCTGGCATTCTGACATAGCCCATTTCTAAATGGGCTAAGATTCTAGCTTTGGAAGAAAGCTACATGGGAAATCATTGAGATTTATCTCCAAGTAGTAAATACATTATTTCAGAGGTGGAAAAGAACTCCAAGCTCAGTACAGGAGATTCAGGCTGAGCTGAGGTAGGAGGTGGTAATTATCAGCCTCCGGAAAGCAACAAGCATCTCTGCCTCTGTGGAGAAACAGTGGAGCCCGGCAGCACTATGGCTGTTTGTTTTTGAGCTGAGCCCTTTATTACCAGCAGCTAAGCAAACTAATACCAAGGATATTTCCCCAGAGACACCAGGCCTTCTCTGCTCATTGAAACTCAGATCTGTTTCTTTGCAACTAATTGCTGGTCACCAGCTAAGTTCTACCTTAAACAGAGCCTCTCTCTCTGTTCACTTGCTAAATGTTTGAAGCTCTGTTGTCCCACAAATCTGCGGAGCGGCCAATCACCAATGGGGGCAAACCATAATGGCAGTGGCGTTTTCAAACATAGGAAGCACCTGCCGCTTCTCTGATTCCCCTCCTGCCATGGTTCTTTTGGGGGCTTCTCACATTTAGGGAATAAGCAGCCTCCTAGCTGCCTCTTGGGCGGATAACAGATAGCCCAGGAACTGGCTCCTTGCTCCAAGGAACCTGGAATTAGCCCAGCCAATATTGACTTGGTAGGGACATCTGCCAGCCCAGCCTTGCTTGCAATCGTTCCCGTGAAGAACCATAACTTTGTTTAAGAAAATCCAGAATGCTTCCACCATTGCTAGGATAAAGCCTGAAATGGTTCTTGTAGATTAAGGTCTTCAGGAAACTGAAAAAGTGCTTCAGCGTCCCTCCCCACAGCCTGGCTGGTCCAGCTACTTTAACAAACTCATCCATTTTGTGTTTCTCTCCTCTCCCTCCCTTCTGCCCTGTTTTAGGGCTAGCAGGCTAATTTTTTTTAAAGATGCATATTCTGCTTTATAAAATTCATTTTGAGATAACTGAAGCTAAAAACACACCAATAAAAACTGTAAATGTTTGTATGTCTTATGTACGTCGACTGGAAGTAAGTCCCATTGAGTTAAGTGAGACTTAACTCAATGAACTTACTGCACTGTTCTTTTTTATTTTACCTTATTTTTAAGTACTTTTATTTTCATTTTACAAGAGGAAAAAAATACATAAATTAAACAATTGGATAAAAGGGAGCAAACAAAACTACTAGAAGCTAGCTGTAACAAAACAAAAAACATAGAAAGATACATTTAAGCCATGTGCTCACAGGACTGTACTCATCAGCGCATTAGGTTGGAGGCAGCCACATAGCTGACCTATGCTGCTATCATTCCACGTACATGGCAGTGGCGGGAGATGATGGGAGGTGCTACTCCCAGGACGAATAGCCAGGTTGTGACTCAGCCTTGGGAACTCCAGGCTTCTTGCTGAAGCTATCAAAGGTAGGTTGCTTTTCTCACTGGTTGCCCTTCCAAAGCATTTCATGGTAGCAAGCAGTTGGCCCTGTGCTAGTCAGAAAATAACCCTTCAATGGGGCTACTCGATTCTGCAGTAGCTCTGGAACTGCCACAGAATCAAAGAGTTGCGTGTCGGGCTGGGTGGCCTGACAAGGAGCTCAGGATTGGTGGAGCTGAGCTCCACTAGTCCCGCTCTCCTCCCGCCCTGAAATAAAGCACCCAAACAGGGTAAAAAAAAGTTTGAAAATGAATCCAATTTCAACACATATATGAGTACACATACACTCGCCGTCAGAATGAATGTTTGTTCTTTCATTGTTAAGCTTTGTGCACTACCTCAGTGCCGGCACGCATGATTGCAAATGTGCTGCAAAGAATGCTTGCGGGCCCTAGCACTGGAGCTCTGCCGCTCAGCAGTCGCATAGACCCCATAGGTGGGGGCTTGGGGGGAGGCAGGGAGGAGCTGTTCTGGGGCAGGGGAGGTAGAGAGAGGGCAGGGAGAGGAAGCGAGGCAGGAGGGAGGCGGGACCAGTGGAACTTTGCTCCACCTAATCCAGAGCCTCTGTGTTAGGCTGGCCGCCTGAGAGCACCTACCTTTGGGTTGCCGTAGAATCAAGTAGCCCCATTGCAGGGCTACTCGGTTTACCTGGGGGACGGGGATGAAAGTCTCCTACTCCTGAGGAGGCAGAGGCGGCTGCCTAGCTAGCACAGGATGCAGCAGCAGCCGTTTTCAGTGCCACTGCAGCCCCACGCACCAGGCAGCTAGGACTGGGCTGTGAGTCCTTTGACAGAGTGACCATTCAAACTCTCATCATAATGGAAAGGGTTCAAAGGAACAATGGTATTGTTGCAAAGTCTCAGGGGGTGTGGCTGGCAGGGGCAAAATGAAGTGTTCCTCCATTTTTGAATTCACCACGACACCGTTGTTCACAATCTAAAAGAGGCAAAAGAGGCACCAGTCTGCAGCCACTGGAAAAGATGCTCTGCTAGGGTAATTGCAGGATTCTCAGAGAAAAAATCAGAGGCATAGTTGCAGCAAACATAGTTTTTTCATTGTGACAAGAGTGGGTAGCAAAACAACAGCCCAGTCCTAACTTGTGCTGAAACAGGCAGGCCGCCTGGTCTGCAATGTATCAAGTGCAGGGTTGGAGGTGGCTGTGGTGCAACTTTGGGTAAGGGGATATTTTTCCATTTACCCCGTGCACTGCCCCAGCCACTGCAATGGGGCTACTCGGATCATTGGTGCAGATCCAAGCAGGTCAGGCTGCTTGGGGGAGGGAGGGATAAGGATCTGGCATAAGTGCTTTTGTTTTTGCAGCCATGACTGGCTCTGAAGGTGAGGAGGAGGGGGCGCTATCCCTATACAGTTCCTATACAGTTTTCCAGTGCTGGTGCAACCATGCCAGTGGGGGAGACAGTCATAGAGGCCTCCTCAAGGTATGGGAACATTTGTTCCCTTATTTCAGGGCTGCACTGTAGCTGCACATTGTAGCTGCACTGGTGCTGGAAATTTGGATGGGATTGGGCCCTTAGTGTTTTACCCCCCCCTTCCAGGAATGCCAGTGCCATAAAGCATGTTTGTGCTGACTTAAGAGCTGGTTGGGCTGGAACGGAGGACTGCGCCAGCTTGGAAGAGCAGCATCCAGCCCCTGGCAGGGTAAGTTCAGGCTGGCCTGGGCAAGCCGATGTAGGGGGTGGGAGAATGTGGCAGGAGAGTGGAATGGAGGTAGGGGGTGTTTTGAGTGCCTGGGAGACAGGTGGGATTGGTTGTGGCAGTGCAAGCCAAATCCTAACCTCCATCCTTGGCTTGAGCAGCCTTACATGGGCTGCTCAGATTTGTGCCAGAGAAATTGCTGGCACAGATCTGAGTAGCCCTTAGGGGTGGCTGGGGAAAAATATCCCCTTACCCCAAGGTGAACTCTAGCCACCTCTTAACCTGTGCTGGATACAGTGCAGGCCAGTTGGCCTGCCTGTTCCAGCACAGGTTAGGATTGGGCTCTTAGGGATGCCAATAAAATATATTCTAGACTTCTCCATATGGTGGAATGGAAAGTAATCAAAATGTGCACTTTAAAAATGCATGTGAGATAATGGACCGAATGGACCGAAGCACATTTTAATATAAAATTGCATATATGAAAGCCTACAAACAAACAAACAAAATCTGTAGATTTTGAACAGTAAATAGCCCCTTGAAGTGTGAATAGTTACAAAGCCACTTGTTTTAGTGCTTGTGAAATGATCAAGTAAAACTATTTTTATTTTTACGCTTGTGCCCCCGTAGGTGCAGGACCCAGCTGGGAGCAATTGGTCCAAGTGGCTTAAAGCCAGCCCTGAACGCATTGTCTGAATGCTATGTTCAGATTCCAAAAAGGAACAAACAAACCTCTTCTCTCCAATAAATGTAAACTATATTTTTCAAGGGTCTTCTGTGCCATCCTGCTCTTGAATGTCTAGCGCTGCTTCTGTGTACCCACTTTTAGAACAGATTCCCACCCTTCTGTGGGTCTGGCTTCCCTGGCTCAGGCTCTATTCTCAATCACAGCAAACTGTAGCACAGGTTGCAATTAAAATGACACATGATGCTCCTCAACAATAAGTTAATATATCAAAACTGGAACAGATAATTAACTTGATCACGACAGAGTAAGCAATAAACTATTAGTGGTGCAATAATATCACATCCATCACAACTTGTCATCCCCCTAGTTGCTGGGTATAATTTTCATGAGCTCCTTTGAGAGCAAGGAACCCCCCCTTCCTAAAAGTACCTCCGATATTGAAAAGGCCTGAGGCAGATGAATAACATGCAATTAGAAACCTAACAGCGGCTTGCCATGAATTCTCATTAAAGGGCTAGTTTTGTTTCCTGTAGCGGCACAACTGTAAGGCAGAAGACAGCGGCACAACTGTAAGGCAGAACAAATGCAAACAGTAACAACAACAAAATACTGTGGTTTGTTCCCTGCAAACAGTCCTGTCCTTACTTAAAGGAGCTCAGGGCACCATACGTGGGATACTGCTGTTTGTTCCTACAACAACCTTGTTATGTAGATTACATTGAAAGATAGTGACAGGCCCATGGCTATCCAATAAGCTTCACTGCTGCATGGGGATTTGCTGCATGGCACTAGGATGCAGGTCTCTTGTCTTGTGTGCTCCCTGGGGCATTTGGTGGGCCACTGTGAAATACAGGAAGCTGAACTAGATGGGCCTATGGCCTGATCCAGCAGGGCTGTTCTTATGGTTTGAGCCCAGCTCTTCCCTCTCTAACAGCCCAACCACGACACCACATGGGGCTTTCTTGCTAATTGGGAGTCAACCCAAGTCAAGGTAGAAATACATATACCATAAATACATATATTTACATAAGAACACAAGAAGAGGTATAACTGTCATGGCTTGAAACCTATGATGGACTTTTCTTCCAGAAATTTTCCCAGTCTCCTTTTTAGGTCATCTAGGCCAGATGCCATCACCACATCCTGGGGCACGGTGTTCCACTGATTAATTACGAAAGAAAGAAAGAAAGAAAGAAAGAAAGAAAGAAAGAAAGAAAGAAAGAAAGAAAGAAAGAAAGATTTCTTATTGTCTGTTCTAACTCTTCTGACCCTCAATTTTAGTGGCTGTCGCCTGGTTCTGGGGTTGTGGGAGAGGGAAAAAGAACATCCCTCTATCCATTTGATCTATCCCCTGCACAATTTTGTACATCTCAATCATTTCAGAGGCATTTTAGAAACAAACTGAACTCATATATAGATTCAAAGGTGGCAGGCAGGACTATGGAAAACACTAGTTCCTGCCACTTACATTCCTACATGTGGGACTCGATTAACAGAGGGCTTACCAAGGTCCACACCGTCCTCTGAACTGCAATAAGTCTGGTGTCTCACTGCCACTCTTTGGGCTACAAATAAGGACGCTCTATTATTAAAAGTGACGTCCCCCATTCTGTCTGCCCAGGCATTTCGCTCCCTTGTCTGCTTCTTTAGTGCACATGCATATAATTGGCAAAACAGAAGTATTAATTGAACTAAAGGATGAAGTACATTAGTGCACTGATTACAGCAAGCTTTGCCACAATGCCGTGGAAATCGCTTTTCTCATTAAGGTTTATCACCAAAAGATTTCAGGGAGGGATGAGAGTTGAGATACTGCCAGAGAACCTCTTGTGGGCCTAAGGGGGGTGGGAGAGAAAAGGATACAAATGTCCTGAAAATATAGCTCATAGGAGATAAACAAGGAATGCAAAATGATGATGCATACAATGGAGAATTAAAGGAAGAATGAGCCTCTGTTAACATTAGTGTTTCAAACAGCTGAGATCACAATTGGATATCTTGCTGGCAGTACCAGGCCATTGCCTGTAGGTGGTGCTGTTGTGCAGCTCATGGCCCTGCCTGCATCTCTTCAGGCCTGGATGAGTTCACCATTGTGTTGTTTCTATAGGAAAAAAGAAAGGGATGTAGCTTATTTTGCTATAAAGAAGAGACTCTGTTCAAATACAGTTTTAAAGTTTACAGTCCATAGTCCTAATAAAACCCACTGACAATCTCCTTTTATTGTTTCCTCACAGGTCCCTGGAATCAAAGAAGGAGTGTTTTAAGAGGAGCGTGATTATTTCATATTAGCCCGGGTCACAGAGTTTAGACCTGGAAAATAAGTCTCCCCTGATTACCCGGAATGTTGCAGTTGTAACATTTTCAAACACGCTAATTAGGTTTTGACAAAACACAACCAAATCTAATTTCCTAGAACAGGCCCAATTCATCATACTCTCCTCATAGTACTGTGCTATTTTCCATGCTCCATACTATGCCAAATGGGGAAAATATGCATTTTGAACATTTTGCTCATAGAAGTTGTCAGGGCTGGATGCATGGAACCCATGCAAGCCAGCAATATAATGGCCATTGGGAAGGCCAAGTGTAACCCTTATTCATATTTAAAGTCTTTTGATCACCATATTTGTTAGTGATGAGTTAAGCCCACCCCTTCAAATTGTATTTGGGTCATTGGCAGTCCAATCTTATAGAGCAGGGGTGGGTAAACTTTCAAATTTAGCGATCCTGGACCTTTAACAATTGTGTAGGAGAGAGAATTTCAGCAGGAGAGAATTTCATCTATGAGATGACAAAGCTGCACCTGCTGAAATTCCCTCTTCTATACAATTGTTAACGGTCCAGGATCCCTAGAGTTGAAAGTTTGCCCACCCCTGTTATAGAGGGCTTATGGTTGCAGATCTCCTGCCCACTACTGTAAAAGGAGTGCAACTGTCACATATTGTGGGACCACTGGCACAAACATCTGGAGGCACCTCATGCTCCTGTGGTTCCTGGGAACCACACTGGTGCAAATAAGGTGGTGGTGAGGGCAGTTCATGGGTGGTTTGGGGAGCTTTGGGGCATGGAGTGGTCCAGGCAGGGGGCAGTTTGGAGCTGTATTTTGATGGCAGCAGACCATGCTGGGATCTTATCTCCATTTTCCTGGCCTGACATGCCTCTGCCTCTCCTTGGACTTACACCAGCAAAATAGCTGGCTTAGGTCTGGTGAGACCCTTTGGCAGCCAATCAGCCTAGGGAGAGGCAAGTAATAAACACTTACCTCCCTCCCATCTGGTTGTCTCCTGCCAGTGAATGCAGTGTGCACTCTAAGTGCCCAGTCCTATCCAATTTTCCAGTGCTGGTGTAGCCATGCCAATGGGGTGTGCACTGTGTCCTGTGGTGGGGAGGACGTCACAAAAGAGGACGCCTGCTCAAGGCATGGGAACATTTATCCCCTTACCTTGGGGCTGCATTATAGCTACACCAGTGCTGGAAAGTTGGATAGGATTGGGCTCCAAGTTGTCTTGTAATTTTTGGCCCATGCATGTTCTCCAGAGCTGCTTGACCCACTCTGCAGTGCTTGTCCCACTCTGCTGCTTGACCCACTCTGTTTGACCCACTCTGCCCAGAGAGGTGCCTTACCTAAACAACTATGTCATGCCTCTGTGTAGTCTGACACCCTAGTCCAGCGGTTCCCAAACTTACTGTGCTCAAGGGGCTCCTATTTCGCAGTGGCCTTTTCTTCTCGGCTTTCCCAGGCACTGCAATCTTGGCCTATGTGAGATCTTGTAAGAACTGAATGAGATCTCACACAATCCAAGATGGCTGTGCCTGGGAGAGTTGAAACAGCCACCAGGGACCTCCCTCCTTGCCCCATCTGAGTGTCCTCAGACACCTTAGTTTGGGAACCACTGCCGTAGCCTGTGACTGGCTACTAGAAGAATTAGCACATGCATTGGGAAGTAATGGTACTGACACTTCTGGTTGTCGGCAAGTTACCAAGGGATAGGTCTTCTTCATGCCACATTCTAACATTATCTAGGAATGCAAACTGAGAAAGCAGCAAGGGAAACAGCCTCAGACCTACAGCCATTTGTCCAAGAAACACATATTTGCTGTGGGAGGAAAGTCGAATGGCATCCATAGGAGTGCACAGCTCTGTAGCTTGGCCTCACTGTTAACAGCCCATAGCAGCTTAATTTCCATTTGCTCTTTTGACAGCTATAATGTTTGCTATCTATTTCCCATTGTCAGCCATCATCCCCAGCCCTAGGCTATTGATGGCAATCAGCCTGATGCAAGAGTCTGCATCTAAATAGGCCCAAATCCTTAAGTGAATTTGCACAGAAGCAGCTTTGGTGAGTGAAGGTGGGACACATTCAGCAGACCCTAAAGCCTCAGTGGCCCCAGAGCTTTGACTCCTTCAATAAATTTAAATGCACAGGGAAAACAGCACAGCTGGTCTTCTGGCAGATGTCCTGCTTTTTTCCACTTGTGACTTCAGAAAGCAGAAAGAGCAGTGCATCCAACCAGGAGGCTCTTTTGTTTTCCACTCAGCAGGAAATGGAGAGATCATGTGACCTCTGGGAAAGCACACGTGGCCTCTGGGAAACCAAGTGCCTCGGGAACACAGTGCCAGGTAATGGGTAATGCACCACGAGTTTAGCCTGGGTGTGACGAGAGGGAGAAGGCAAGTGGACCTCTGCGTTTTCAGAGAAGGAGAGGGAGGACGCTCTGAGTTGTGAAGAGGAGAGGAGGACGACGATGAGAAGGAGAAAGTAAGTATACTCTTTCTAACTCTTTGTCTTTCTAACTTTTTGTCTTCTAACCTTAAATCAACATTGAAATTTAGCTTTACCTTTAGCTTAGCTTTTCCTAAGCTTTACCTAAGGTAGCACCTAATCTAACCAGAGGGAGGGAGTCTAAGGTTCAGCAAGTTGGGGCAAAGGAGCTAGGTGAGGGCAATAAAAATATATACGTGAGTGTGCAGTGGCGTAGCTAAGGAGGTGCAGGGGGTAGCAGTTGCACCGGGCATCAAGCTTTAGGGGGGCAACAAGCTGAGCTTGACACTAGTGATCGAAATTGTGAAAATCTTGGTAAGTATGAATAATGCCATCATGTTATATATCATTGGAAAGGTAATTTTATGCTGAATGCAATGAAACCAACAGCACTGGAATATCAGTTTTCTATCAAAAGTTATGGCCAATTAACCAGAAAATGAAAACACAACTGACTTGTGGAACAAAAAGTGGATTTGCTTAACTCCAAACTGACCTATGAGACTGTTTGTTCTGAGTGCCAATGAGATGCTGTTATGAGCATGGAGCCAATAACTTTTTATTTATTTACTTAATGAAATTTGATTTTGTCATTCAGGGAAGGCTTCTTTGACAGATAGTTGCAGATAGATGCCTTAGCTATGCCACTGACTGGGGGGAGGCAGCAGAGCAAGTGGGTGGTGAGCTGCTGTGGGGAGGAGGTGGGTTCCTTCCAATTTTCACTTTTTAAAAAGCCCAGGCATGATGTCACTTCCGGTTATGACATCACTTCCCGGGCAACATTTTGAGCTTGGCACCGGGCTACAGGATCATTAGCTACGCCACTGTGAGTGTGTACATAGGTCTACTCTGATCAGGAGCAGAGTCCTACTCATGAGTAAGGGCCCAAGGTACAGGCACTTGGAAAAGTAAATAAAACATAGGAGGATAAAGTAGAAAGCAAGTTTTTCTACTTTGTTTAAATTAACCCTATACTTAACCCGAGTTAAACTTAATCCAAGTTAGAACATAATCTAAAGGTTCAGTAAACTGGGACACAGGATCTAGGTGAGAGCAATAGATGGATAGATGGATGGATAGGTGGATAGATAAAGGTGCACACTTATTAAATGCAGGAGGGTTAAATTACCAGACCTGAGGAGTGATGTAATACTGGGGGTGTACTGTCGTCCTCCAGACCATAAACCGGAAGGGGACCTTGAAATGAGGAAACAGATCAGGGAGGTGACAAGGAGGGACAGAGTTGTAATCATGGGGGACATCAATTATCCTCATATAGACTGGGTCAGTTTGTGTTCTGGTCACGAAAAGGAGACCAGATTCCTTGACATGCTAAATGACTGTGCCTTAGAGCAGCTAGTCATGGAGCCCACCAGAGGACAGGTGACTCTGGATTTAATATTGTGCAGTACTCAGGACCTGGTTTGAGATGTTAATGTTACTGAGCCGTTGGGGAACAGTGATCATGCTGTGATCCGTTTTGACATGCACGTCGGGGGAAGAATACCGGGCAAATCTCACAAAAGCCCTTGACTTCCGACGAGCGGGCTTTCCTCAAATGAGGAGGCTAGATAGAAGGAGGTTGAAAGGGAAGGTTAAAAGAGTCCAATCTCTCCAGAGTGCATGGAGGCTGCTTAAAACAACAGTTGTAGAGGCCCAGCGGAAGTGTATACCGCAAAGGAAGAAGGGCTTGACTAAGTCCAGGAGGGTGCCCGCATGGCTAATGAGCCAAGTTAGAGAGGCCGTAAAGGGCAAGAAAGCTTCCTTCCGTAAATAGAAGTCTTGCCCTAATGAGGAGAATAAAAAGGAACATAAACTGTGGCAAAAGAAATGTAAGAAGGTTATATGGGAGGCCAAGCGAGACTATGAGGAACGCATGGCCAGCAACATTAAGGGGAATAATAAAAGCTTCTTCAAATATGTTAGAAGCAGGAAACCTGCCAGAGAAGTGGTTGGCCCTCTGGATGATGAGGGAGGGAAAGGGGAGATAAAAGGAGACTTAAGAGATGGCAGAGAAATTAAATGAGTTCTTTGCATCTGTCTTCACGCAAAATTATGCATGGGAAGGATAAAGTGGATAGAGAGATGCTCTTTACACTCTCACATAACACCAGAACCAGGGGACATCCACTAAAATTGAGTGTTGGGAGGGTTAGGACAGACAAAAGAAAATATTTCTTTACTCAGCGTGTGGTCGGTCTGTGGAACTCCTTGCCTCAGGATGTGGTGATGGCATCTGGCCTGGACGCCTTTAAAAGGGAATTGGACAAGTTTCTGGAGGAAAAATCCATTACGAGTTACAAGCCATGATGGGTATGTGCAACCTCCTGATTTTAGAAATGGGCTATGTCAGAATGCCAGATGCAAGGGAGGGCACCAGGATGAGGTCTCTTGTTATCAGGTATGCTCCCTGGGGCATTTGGTGGGCCGCTGTGAGATACCGGAAGCTGGACTAGATGGGCCTATGGCCTGATCCAGTGGGGCTGTTCTTATGTTCTTATGTACTCCCATTTCTTTGGCACTCTTGCCCAGTCAGAAATTTTTGGGGGGCAAATATGGTCATGTTAGTCTGCCATAGTTAAACAATAAAGGGTCCTGTGATTAAATATTAAAGGTAATGGCATCTGGCCTAGATGCCTTTAAAAGGGGATTGGACATATTTCTGGAGGAAATATCCATTATGGGTTACAAGCCATGATGTGTATGTGCAACCTCCTGATTTTAGAAATGGGCTATGTCAGAATGCCAGATGCAGGGAGGGCACCAGGATGCAGGTCTCCTGTTATCTGGTGTGCTCCCTAGGGCATTTGGTGGGCCACTGTGAGATACAGGAAGTTGGACTAGATGGGCCTATGGCCTGAACTAGCGGGGCTGTTCTTATGCTCTTAAGATTGACAATATTATTGTGGCATGAGCTGTCATGGACTACTTACACTACTGCATTTGAGGCTCTTCAGACTAGAAAGAATGCCTCTGAGGAGAGCATGATTGAGGTGTTGTGATGTCCATTGCTGCTGGTTGGTAGAGAGGCACTTACCTGGGTGTCAAATGGTCAGAGCCATTGGGAGGACAAGGCGAATGGCTTTGCAGAGACAATTTGGTTAAGGTCTTTATATTCATGTTCATGGTCCATGTTTCATTCACAGGGCCCCTCTGCATGAACCTCCCTGTTCAGTGGCACAGGAGAGCTGGTTTGTCCTGGCAGGCTTGGCCGTTAATCTTATGCTGGCCCTGGTTGTCCATGGTGCAGGACTGGAAACCCATGTTGCAGTCCCCAAAGGTCATCCAGGCTACTGGGCACCAGGTCAGCCAGATGCTGCATCTGGCCTTGGTAGGCAGGACCCCTTTTCCCCAGAGGACCAGCCTCTCCTAGTCTAAAGCCCTGGAGGGTCCTGTCCCTGGGTCCTCCTGGATCCAGTTCCCACTTCCCAGGGTCTCAAAAGCCCCTTTCAGAAGAGGCAAGGGAAGGACAAGGTCTTTGTCTCACATGGTCCCCTTCCCAATGCTGTAGACTCAGGGAGAGGAGCGACCCTTCTCTCTTGCTGTTGGACCCCTTATGAGACCAGCAGCTGGCCTCGCCAGCCCACCCCTTCCTGCCATGTGACTGGCTTGAGATCTTGTGAGATCTTGGTCCCTATTCTCGGGGAGGCCCTCAGCATAGGGGCTGGGTCCAGGCAGTACTTGCTGATTGCTCCTGAGGAGACCTGTGTTGGGGGGGGGTAGGTGACAGAAGTACATAATTTTGCATGGGATGTATGGAGTGGATAGAGGGAAGCTCTTTTCCCTCTTGCATGACACTTGAACCAGGGGATACCCACTAAAATTGACTGATGGGAGAATCAGAACAAACAAAAGGAAATATTTCTTTTCCAAGGGTGTACTAATCTGTGGAACTCCATGCCACAAGATGTTGTGATCAGGGTGACCAGATACAATGGAGGACAGAGTGCCTATACCTTTAACCATTGTATAGAAGAGGGAATTTGGACAGGTGTGGCTCAACACGGAAGGGTTGAAAAAGCTTCACCTGCCCAGTGGTTAGACACTCTTCCTGCCATTGTATCTGGTCACCCTGGTTGTGATGGCACCTTGCCTAGATCCAGCTCCTCCCACTCCCCCAACCACACCCTGCCTGGCCCACTAGAGGCCCAATTAAACTGGTTTTGACCCACAAGTGATTTGGATGCTGTTAAGTGTAACCGCTTTGGGCATTTGCTTCAGCATGAAATAGGTGGGATATAAATTTTTTTTAAAAAAAGTTTTACTAGAATTTTCATGATTTTGTGTATTTTGATCTTTTTATATATCATTCTTGTTAGCTGCCCTGTGAGAACATGGATACAAGAATTTTAAATACAGAGATACAATAAATATTTTCAAAGCCAGCAGGGAAAAAGGTGATGTTCTGGCATTTGGCGCACTCATGTGAACGCAGCTCATAGATGACCAGTTTTGAACCCCGTAGGAAGTGTAGGTCTGTTTCCATCTGTCACCTCCTGAGAGTTGTAGCGAGGATGTCCCTCAGTGGATTGCTTTGTGCATAAGCAGGATAAATATTGTAAGACACTTTTCATGTTTTCAGAGTGTTGCATAAGGTCTAAAAATAACTCGCAAGCTCCAAGGAAGAACAGGCTCCAGAGGGTTTTGGTTTTATTGTCAGGGAAACCTCTGATGAACCCCCTGAGGGAGCACTGTCTTTCTCAGGAGTAACAGTTTTCAGGGTCAGATGTGGGAAAGTTTGCCTCTACTTGGTCACGGTTTGTGCTGAGCCCAAAAGCAACACCATCAAAGGGATATTTCTGAGGGGGACATCACGGACCCTGTGGAGAACTGGAATGGTGACTCACCTACTTTGGCAGATGTGGTTAGCAGCCTGCATCCCATTTAGGTTTCCTGCCCTTTTCTTGAAAAATCCCAATGCTTTGATAGCTGGATAGATAATATATAGATGAACAGGGGCAGCCTATAGTCTTTGTGCATCTGAAGTGAGTTTCCAGATGTGCCCCCTACTCCCCCCCCGGCTTTGAAAGGGATTTGGATAGAGAAAATAAGAGCAGCTTATTATAACATCAGAACCAGGGGACATCCACTAAAATTGAGTGTTGGGCGGGTTAGGACAGACAAAAGAAAATATTTCTTTACTCAGCGTGTGGTCGGTCTGTGGAACTCCTTGCCACAGGATGTGGTGCTGGCGTCTAGCCTAGATGCCTTTAAAAGGGGATTGGACAAGTTTCTGGAGGAAAAATCCATTACGGGGTACAAGCCATGATGTGTATGCGCAACCTCCTGATTTTAGAAATGGGCTATGTCAGAATGCCAGATGCAAGGGAGGGCACCAGGATGCAGGTCTCTTGTTATCTGGTGTGCTCCTTGGGGCATTTGGTGGGCCGCTGTGAGATACGGGAAGCTGGACTAGATGGGCCTATGGCCTGATCCAGTGGGGCTGTTCTTATGTAGCTGGCAGATTCCAAGCCCTTTCCATAGCTTTTTGCAAAGTCTGTAGGGCCAGATTTACTTTTTTTTTTTGCATGGTTTGGAGCTGACCTAGGGGGATTCCCCAGGCAAGAGGCTGGAGCAGTGGGGTGGCATCAGAGGTTGACCAGGTGGGCGGTGAGTTACTGGCCCATCAGAGGGTTCTCCTTGACCAGGCCAACACCTGAGCCCTCAGCATCAGTGGGTTCAACGTACCATGAAGGGAGGGGATGGCATGGAAGCGCCAGTGCAAGGCTTTGTTCCAGACAGTAGCATAACTATGGGGGGGGCACGGAAAGTATTACAGGTACCATGCCATGTAACTGGCCCTTCACACTGTCCTCAGAGCCGTTCTGAGCTACACTGCTGCCCACAATGGCTCTCATGGTGAGCGGGAGGGACCGATTACACGGCGCATTGCAGCAGCTGTAATGCTAACCGTTCTGCCCCACCGTAGCTATGCTGTTGGTCCCAAGGCCCCCAGCAACTTGGTGCCAGCTCTGTTAGAGCATTTGCTCTATGGTGGTGAGGGTAGGAGCTGCTCTCCCTAACCCACTGCCAGAGAACTGATAAGTCAGTGCTGAGGTGCGTTCTTGGTGAAGAGACAGAGTTATGAAATGAATGGCAATGTCATTCTTAATGCTCGCTGAGGGCATTTCTAAGCCTTTTAGTGTCACATGATTACATTTAAGCACTAGCCATGATGTACTTACAAGGCGCAAAGATAATATTGCAGCCCTGGGTTTGTGTAGTGGCAAGGAGTGAGGGGAGGTGGAAGCTGTGGTGAGCTGTGGGCCATTTCCTGAGGCTGCATTGCGAATGATGTCGCTCTCTGCCTGTAGCTCTTGGCTTTGTAATGGGTCTGATATAGCAGAGGAAGAGTTACATCATCAGTATCACGGAAAGGATGCATGCAAAAGAAATAATAATAATAAATAAATAATGCAGGTATTTCTATACCGCCTTTCTTGGTCCTCAGATTTCTCCTTAGACTTTATTCAAGGCGGTTTACATAGGCAGGCAATTTAAATCCCAGTAGGGATTTTTACAATTTGGAAGAAGGTTTCTATCTTTCAAGAAACCACAACATTCAGGTGTTTCTTTCTTGATCTGGCCACACATTCTGGCCTCTGTCTTCCCACGCTCAGAGCAGATGGAATAGCTCAGCTCAGCTTGTCAGCTGCTTCAAGGTCGCATGGTGCGGGTGGCCTCGAACTGGCGACCTTCGGATGTTGTCTTCAGGCAAATGGAGGCTCTACCCTCTAGACCAGACCTCCTCCAGAAATCCATGTCTGGAGCAACACTGATTAAACTGCTGGGAGAGACAGCTCCAAGTCTTCGGGCCCAGTCATATGGGCGCATTGTACTGGTAGAACATGCATTTCATGGGTGTGATGTGCTTTGCGGCTGTTCAAAACGTGACACCACCGGAGCATGTGGGCTGGCGGCTGCTGCAAGAAGTGAGTGGCCGGGTTCATGAGAAGATGGACTGAGAATGCTTGCCAGTGCAGGTATAGCCACATACAGGTTAGGGGGTGTGTGTGGAATGGGGTAGGGTGTGGGCAGAATGCTGAGGAGATGGCAATCAGGCTGGGGAAGGAGGTGGGTTTGGCAGCAGTGGCACCCACCAAATCCTAACCCCCTTCTCAGGCCTGATCCACCTTCACAAATCAATGAAGGCTTGTGCCAGCGAGATCACTGTTGATTGCGATCTTTTGATTTTCATAATCCATGGACAGCATTTTCCGAGTCATTGGAAGAATCAAGAGTTTTATTTGCATCCTGCTAATTGGAGCAGGTAGCCAAATTAAAGGAGTACATATTCATATACATATATCTACTCCTTGTATAGATATGTAATCTAGGAATGGGTGTAGCTACTCTTTCCTCACCAGCGATGTTGGTTACACTTGGGATGCTGAACGCCATCCATCCTTAATGTATCAACCTGATTATAAGCGGAACTCTTCCACGCAGCAGTCCCTGCTTAGTGACAAATTGAAAATACATTTTACCTCAAACAAGCCAATTTATGGCCACAGCTACGAAAAGCTAGGTAAGGTCTAGCCAATCAAAGCAGTTCTGCCCCCCCCTTTAGATGTTTAATTCAAAGTGGAAATGGGAGACGCTGTCACGGAGGCTGTTGCAATTTACTCCGGCTAAAGCTAGCTTGTGAGATGTTTAACAGAAACAGTGGGCTGTTGTAAAGAATGCTCAATGCTTAACTATCTGAACTACAGACGGTGTTGTATTTCTGCTTTACCAGAGATGAGCCTTCTAGAATCTGCACGAGACGAGGCTAGTTCTTCTGGAAAAATTGAGTCCCTGAAAATCCAACCCCGTGAATAGGGCTGTCCAAGAGTGCTGAGCACTTGCATGGGGGTCCCCACCCTCCCCATGGTCTCTCCACTCACAATACAACCACACAACTGCAGCTTTAGTGAGCCGATCGCTGGTCATGCCATGCAGGAAGCACGGCACCCAGAAATAGTTGGTGGTGATGTGAGGACATCACTGCCAACTGCTTCCGGGAGGCCTATGTCGGGCCAGACGGACACAGGGGTGGAACCACAGGAGCAGACACTCCACTTGCTGTGCCAGCCACCTAAACACTGAGATCCTAGCTATGGCAGTGGGTAATCCACTTGCTACCCCAGCAAGGAAGCCCCTAAAGCTGGGGCCCAATTTTGTCAAATCGGCTTACAGTTTGACCCTGCCTGTGAACCTCTGTGTTGGGAGCAATAGCTCACACGGCTGGCTTATAGATACCTGCACTGATACTTGTGACTTACTGGCAGTGCTTTTTAAAACACGTATAACGTGCGCACACAGGTGGTCAATGACACATATGTATAATTCAGGGGGGAAAGGAAAACAGAGGCAAAGGTGAAAGGTGCAGAAAGAATTTGCTTTAGCACTCAAAACCAAAACAAGTGGGAGGCTCCAAACTAAAATAATTTGCTCACACTTTACTTTAGACCTGGGTGTCCAAAGTTTTTGGCAGGAGGGCCACATCATCTCCCTGACATTGTGTCAGGGGCCAGGGAAAAAAAAAGAATTAATTTACTTTTAAAATTTGAATAAGTTTACATAAGTTTAAATAAATGAATATATTAAAGATGAACATATAAATGAATGAAGGTCTTGCAATAGCTCAAGGCCTATAAAAGGCCTTGCACAAAGCAAGGCTGGCCTTTCCTTTGCTGCTGCTGCTGCTGCATAACAGATGTGAAACAGTAAGTAGTAGGGGGAGCCCTCATCCCACAGCTCATGCGAGAGGTCAAATAGTCGCCCTCATGTTGAGAGCAGTTGCGTCGGGCCAGTGTGGGCTGCTACAAATCTCCGGAGGGCCAGAGGCTTATTGGAGACTGGGGACTCCCTGAGGGCCGCATTGAGAGGCCTCGAGGGCTGTAAGTGGCCCCAGGGCCGGGGTTTGGGCACCCCTGCTGTAGACAGTGGGAACTCTGTGGTAAAAACAGTGACAAACCAGGAAGCTCAAGGGAAGGCAGATGGGCATCACTCCCAGCAACACACAGCTGGGCAGTGTGTCCAGCAGTGTGAGTGGCTGTGAGGGGGGCAGGTTCTCTGGTCCCCCCTGAGCAGTTGCGTGTCACTTGGAGCAGCCTCCTCATAGTGGCCTCTCTGAGCAACTGTGGGGAGGGGCAGTGGATGGTGCTAGCGCTCCTGTAGGCCTGCTGCCCAGGGTCACTTGCTCCCCTGACCACACTCTAGGTATACTAGTGAAAATGAGGAGAGAGGAACTCCTTAGAAGGAGAAGGGGCAGAGTGAGGAGGAGAGAAATGTTAGGGGGGGAGACATAGGTAGATTAGATGGGCTTCCCTGAAGAACCTGGTAGGAGGATGTAGAGGTTTTGGGTCTCTGGGAAGAAGAGAGGAAGGAGGACAAATAGGGAGATTAGTGGAAGGTTCCTGGGATTCAGGGTGCAGTGAAAGCCTGCAAATGGGAGCAGCTCTCCATAATCTGAACTGAGAGCTACAGGCAAAGGGAAGGCTACAAACACTCAGTGAAAGCAAATCCCCCACATACGGTGGGTGAGCTACTCTCTCCCATCAAACAAATGCTCTTGACCCATATAGGGGTTCTCAAAAGTGTGACCGAAAGAGGAGGGAGCCCTTTCACACAGAAGAATCAAAACTTTAGATATAGGCTGATGGGTTCTGAGCTGTCTGTGACAGATCAGGAGAGAGATCTTGGGGTGGTGGTGGACAGGTCGATGAAAGTGTCGACCCAATGTGCGGCGGCAGTGAAGAAGGCCAATTCTATGCTTGGGATCATTAGGAAGGGTATTGAGAACAAAACTGTTAATATTATAATGCCATTGTACAAATCTATGGTAAGGCCACACCTGGAGTATTGTGTCCAGTTCTGGTCGCCGCATCTCAAAAAAGACATAGTGGAAATTGAAAAGGTGCAAAAGAGAGCGACTAAGATGATTACGGGGCTGGGGCACCTTCCTTATGAGGAAAGGCCACGGCATTTGGGCCTCTTCAGCCTAGAAAAGAGACGCCTGAGGGGGAACATGATTGAGACATACAAAATTATGCATGGGAAGGATAAAGCGGATAGAGAGATGCTCTTTACACTCTCACATAACACCAGAATCAGGGGACATCCACTAAAATTGAATGTTCGGAGGGTTAGAACAGAGAAAAGAAAATATTTCTTTACTCAGCGTGTGGTCGGTCTGTGGAACTCCTTGCCACAGGATGTGGTGCTGGCGTCTAGCCTAGACGCCTTTAAAAGGGGATTGGACAAGTTTCTGGAGGAAAAATCCATTATGGGGTACAAGCCATGATGTGTATGCGCAACCTCCTGATTTTAGGAATGGGCTATGTCAGAATGCCAGATGCAAGGGAGGGCACCAGAATGAGGTCTCTTGTTATCTGGTGTGCTCTCTGGGGCATTTGGTGGGCCGCTGTGAGATACAGGAAGCTGGACTAGATGGGCCTATGGCCTGATCCAGTGGGGCTGTTCTTATGTTCTTAAGATAAGGAGGAACAAGAAACTGGAAACAAGACTGATGAATGTACATTTGCTCCATAAAATAGCATCCAAAGTAACCAGAGGTGCCTGAGCAATTATTCACAGGTGACGATATGGCCTCAAGGCCTGTATGGGTGTGGGGTCCTATCAAGACCCTTCCCTCTCTTACAGCAAAGCACAGCCAGTTAGCAATGACGAATCCCACCCCCATACTGATTGCTGCCTGACCCTCTACTGCGAGAGCCTCAGAAATGTCATTTAAAAGAAACTGCCCTGCAAGTCCAATTAATTTTAGGATCTTTTTTAAAGCAGAAAAAAAGCCCACAATGCTCCTGGAGATGAAAGGCTTTTTTTTGAATAGGTAGGGATACAAAAACACCTCCACCCGGAGTCACTTCTTTTAAGTCATTAAAAGATATTCAGATGAACCCTGAGTTATTCATGCCAAGCACCACGGAGTCTTATTACAAACATGGCTTATTTTTCCCAAAGCAGACCACCCAGGACTGTCTTCTAGGTCTTAATTGGACCTCCTGCGTTCCAGCTCTTTGAAGATCATGTCAAGATAATGAAATTTCATCCTTTTTCCACCCAACCTTCTCTCCCCCCTCATTCGTGCCTAAATTTAGCAGGCTACATTGCCTTGGTTGCAAGGCCCTCTGATTTGTAACCTGGATCCAGGAAAGAGGCAGATTGCTAGGGGGGAGTTAGTTCAGTGGCCTCCTCCGGGATCCCTTACCCTGATGAGCCCCAACCTCCTTGCACATGTTTTTGCTGCGTTCTCAAGAGGGGTTTCTGACATTGTTTTCTGAGCCTAGCAAATGGGCTCCTTTTCGCGGCTTTTAAAGATATTTTTCACCTCCCCGACTCCACCAACACAATATTCCATTAGAAAAAGAAAGTGAGAACATCTGTCACGCTATTTCCCCTCCTTACCTTCCCTGAAATCAATATTAAAAGCTTCCATTCCGCAAGCAGCAGCATCTATTTTATCCTGAAGATATATTCTTGACTCTCATACTTCAACCCAGGGATGGAGGAAAGTGGGGAGAAATATGTCCATTTCAGGCTGGGGTAAACTAGCCAATGTTTGTATTGGTTTCTCCCTTCCAGCTACGGCTTTCTTCTGTTTCTTTGCAGTGAATAAGGGAATATAGAGAACTCAATGTTTCATAAGGGCACTCTAGCAGGGTCCTAAATTCAGTCCGATGTGTTCTACCTCTTTTTTTTTTTTAAATTAGAATGTCCACGGTCCATTGTGTGTTTTTAATTTGCAAAGGAAGAATGCCTATAACCCCTTCTTGGTTCTTCAGGAGTCTACACTCTAGGGACCAGCAAAGAAATAAACTTAGAGACAAATCAAGGGGGGAAAAACATGCATAGTTAAAGCAAATTTAAGTACGTATTAAACCAGTTAAGCAACACACACCCACTCTGGTGAGGGAAGACAAGATGCCAACGGGCCTGAGGAAGGAGTGGTCAAAGACAGGCCAATGACCATGTGCTACACATTAAGCAAGAGAGCCTAAGTTGATTAAAAGAGTTGCTTAGACTGAGCACCAGGCCTGGAGCAAATGTTGTATACAACCAGCTCTGTCCTATTGGCTCCTGCAGCCATGGTAAGGGTATTGCTGCGGACATCAGGCTGATAGCTCTCTCTGTCTGGGAGCAACCATGGTGGTAGAGGGAGGGAGGGACCTGAGCCAAAGACTTTGGTTGGAAGCTTACGCCAGCTATGCTAGACTAAATTTCCTTCATAACTGTGAAGTCCTCCCTGTAAGATGGGACCAATATTATTTCAGAGACAGGTCACTCATAAGGAGGTGACACTTCTGGTCCCCCTGGATTACTGTCTGGGAAACAGAGTGGTCTTAAGCATACAGAAGTTGGTCATTCTTTGAAAAGGTACTCATAACGAAACCTAAAACAAGTGCCGCTTTTCACGGCCAGATGGCATGATCAACAATAGCAAAATAATTGCACAAACAAGGGAAATTAGTAGTCAATGCACTTTTAATCCCTATTGATTCCAGTGGGAAAGACTGAAGTGTGCACATAACACTGCCACTGTAATCCAGGGGGCTTAAAAGGACTTATGGACCAATCCTAATGGGCCTCCACGCCACACATGCAGAGAGCTTTAGAGCTGTTGCAAACAGCAGTGTGACATAGAATGCACCCTGATGTCCAGAAGTCAGCGTGGGGAGTGGGCAGTAGGTGGTGGGTGGGAGGAATGGGGAGGGGGAGTAACAGGGCAGAGATCTGGGTGGGGAGGGAAGTATGTTGAGGGTGAAGGGGGGCTTGTATCAGCAGCAGCACCTCCGCCTATATCCTATCCCCCTTTCCAGCCTCAATCCCCTGAATTGGGTCCACTTAGACTTGCACCAGCAAAGTAGCTGGTGAAGGTCTGAGTAGACCCAGCAAGGCAGTAAAGACTTACCTTGGGGAAAGGGAATAAATGTCCTCTTACCTTGTGGAGGCCTCTTGGCTTGAAACTCCCCCATGGGATGCCTACCATAAGCCTACCATATTAGTGTGGCTGCATCAGCACTGGGAGAGTTCGGTAGGATTCGGCTGTCCATTGTGATGAATTTGCTTACTATTTTAAGCTGCACTTTATTTTTGTATGTACTGCACTGTGGTTTTACATTACCATTGCATTGGTATCCTGCTCTGGATTTATCACCAGAAGAAACCTACCCAGCACAGAGTGGCAAGTAATCCTTATTAAGATGGAGGACTTTGATACGCAATTGAAATGTAGAGTAAATTATTTTCTGGAGTTTGCCTTGCAACCGTTAAACTCTACCAGTATCACACACGACTATCTACACTTATAGAACAGGGCTATGTTGCTGGAGATTTATGGAGCAAGAGGTGGAATTTTATATCTCAGTGAGCCAGAGACTGAATTTTGACATCTCCTCCAGTCGTTTGGATAAGTTCATTGTAGCCTAAACACTGGTTTACAGACACACATGTGAAAAAGATGCCATGCTGAAAACCAAGAAAATAGAGTTGTCCTCCGAGTAACAGTTTGGAAAACTATTGCTAAAATGAAAGCAATAATCCCTGAACTTTGTCCTCTGACGAGAAAAGAAATCAAACATCATTGGGCCAATTAGGAAGAAACATGGAACTTGAGTACTCTGACAGTCCAATCCTATCCCCCCCCCCACGATGCAGTGATGCCACAAATTTAGGGCTAGGATTTGGCCAATGAACCCACTCCCTTGCTGGACCGGATCCACCCTTCCACCACTCTAGTTGCCACCTTGTTCCGCCCTCCCCTGCCCTTCCATCACCTCACTCTGTCCTCCCTCACCCCCACCCCACCTCTATCCACCCCAGTCCACCTTCCCTGTCGTCCTACCTGCCTCGGTGGGTCTTCGTTGCTCCTCCAACATGTGTGGGATGCTCTGGTTTTTGTGCCGGTGCTCTGGCAGCACACAACACCATGTGCTGTTGGGGTGTCTTTCACTACTGCCGTCAGGCAGTTAGCTCTGGCAGAATGCTCCAGGATCGGGCTGCCAATTTCAGTAATATGAACTGAGTAACTAAAGCTATAGGTTTATGGACACTTGGAAGTAAGCCCTATTCATAGATAGAGTTATAGAGAGAATCACTGAGCAAATAAATGAAAAAACCCAATTATACAGCATTGACAACAAAAGACAACAGCAAACAGCGGCAACAATAACAACAAAACCATTAGGGCAACTGGATGGTAATAAAATTAATCCTCCAAAGTCTGTCTGAATAAAAAAAAATATCTTAATGTCCAGGCAGGAGGTGTAGTAGGAGGGAGCCTGATGGAAAATATGGACTCTCCCACACAAATAGGGGCAGTTGGAGGGAAAGTAGCACAAAGCTTTTTTCAGGTCAAAGAATTTATTTCATTTCTTCCATGGCTACCATTTAGGAAAAGGTTAAGAGGCTGTGGAACAAAGTGTAAAGGAATTCTCAGTTCCCCCAGAGTACAAACAATATAGAGAGCAAACTGCCCCAGGAAATTCTGAGTTGAATTTGGACAGCCAGAACATTGTCTCTTAGCTCTGACACCTTCTTCTGTGCACCCAAACACCACCCATTTTGTGTACCTTTGTCAACTGAAAAAACTCTGGGGATCCGAGAGGCATTTTGAACTCTGAGACTTTTTAAGTCTGTGCATGCTGGAAGAAAAACATGAATTAGTGATATGAAAATTTATATTGATGAAGGAAAAGAAAAGACCTGGAACAAAAAAATCAATATGGTTTGATGAAACATACCATTGCTATCTCTTACTAGGACAAATGGCAGATCTGCAGCAAAGTTTTGTCGTTTTACTCGGTGAATAATTCATCTGAAGGCACACTTGGGACTTTACCACTTCAGGTTCTGAAGCAATTTTATTTATGCTGCTAAAGATGTCTTCCTGTTATTGGGTGTTTTGGCATCTCTCTGCCCCCAGTGATTCAGAGACGTGCTTAAGGTCAGAGGGGACTTTTGTCATTTAGTGCATGAGTTCTTAGACAGATTTCACCTCTCTTTAGAGGGCCAGAGGCTGCAAAAACCAGGCATGTCCTCAAGATGGAAGTTTGCCCATTTCTGCAAATGCTTCATGAACACATGAAGTCCTTAAACTGAGCCAGAGCATTGGTCCTACTAGGTCAGTATAGTTAACACCAGGGATGGGAACTCAAGTCAGGTGACTCAAGTCCAAGTCACAAAAACACATGTTTTTCACTGACTCATGCAGACTCGAGTCACCTGCATTGATGACTCGAGCACTAACTCGGGTCTCAGGCCACTGACTTGGCCCCGACGCATATAGACTCAAGTCTATATCAGGACAAAGTTCCAAACAACACAGTCCTGGGACATGCTGGAATCCCTAGCATGTATGCACTGCTGAAACAGAGACGCCTGCGTTGGCTCGGTCATGTCGTGAGAATGGATGATGGCCGGATCCCAAAGGATCTCCTCTATGGAGAACTCGTACAAGGAAAGCGCCCTACAGGTAGACTACAGGTGTGATACAAGGACATCTGCAACAGGGATCTTAAGGCCTTAGGAGTAGACCTCAACAGGTGGGAAACCCTAGCCTCTGAGCGGCCCGCTTGGAGGCAGGCTGTGCAGCATGTCCTTTCCCAGTTTGATGAGACACTTGGCCAACAGTCTGAGGCAAAGAAGGAAGGCCCATAGCCAGGGAGACAGACCAGGGACAGACTGCACTTGCTCCCAGTGTGGAAGGGATTGTCACTCCCGAATTGGCCTTTTCAGCCACACTAGACGCTGTTCCAGAACCACCATTCAGAGTGCGATACCATAGTCTTTCGAGACTGAAGGTTGCCAACTACATGTCTGGGTGTGCTTGCTTACTTTTTTTTGGTGTGAAAGACCTCATGGGGCCATCATTCAGACTGGGTGAGCAGCAGGGGAGTTCCAGCCAGGAGGCAAAGAAGGGTTAGTGTTTTGCTTTGGCATCGAGCAGGAGGGGGGAGGTTGGAGCAGGCTCTCTTGTCCATCTTTTAAGGAACTGATGATCATTGGACAAAAGATGTGAGGTCTAATTTTTTTCTTTGGATGAGATAGGGCCGAAGGAGGAGCCCAAGGAGGTTCTTGCCTTCGATTTGGCTGGACAACCAGGAAGGGGTGAAAAGGAGGCAGGGAAGCTGGGGAGAGGCAGTTCATGGTGATCATGCTTTCCAAACGCATGGCTCCTTTGGGCTCTATTGTTGCTTGGGAGAAGGAAGCCTCATTGAATGATTGGTGCAAATGGGACTACTTCTGAGTAGAGCTGCAAAGGGTCGGGTCATACTAGTAAGCCTCTCAACTGCTGTGTGTGACCCTCCTCCCTCTTGCCGCTGCTGTCCCTTCTGTCATGAAGTTCGTCCCACCTGCTCTTGCCTTGTTTATAGATGGGATGGAAACATAAGGGGAATGTTTAAAGAGAACCCCAACACACACACACACACACACACAGAGTCCAGTTCAGCCCAGCCCAGTCCAGCCCAGCCCAGCTGCAGCTCTGTTTTCTTCCGTGGAGCCACAGCTGGCTTTTTAAAGGGAAAGACTTGTGACTCAAGTCTTTTTGAGTTGCCAAAATGCTCTGGGTGACTCAGAAAGTCCGCCTCTTAGGACTGGTTTTCAAGTCAAGTCGCAAGGGGTGGAGACTCGTGACTTGACTTGAGTCAAGCTGTGCTTGAGTCGCCCATCCCTGGTTAATATTATGAGCAGCTCTCCAGAATTTCAAATGGGGGGGGGTCCTTCCCAGTCCTCCTGGACATGCCAAGGCTCAAATGTGAGACCTCCCACATGTAAACTAGATATAACCTTAATAGTAAGATGCTTAAACGGGGGTGGGGTGGGGTTAATGAAGAGAGCTATTACTGTGTCCAAGGACAGGACGATGACAGTGGCCAAGATGATTCCCTGTCAATGTTTCATTATACACATCCTGACAGTGTTCATTGAGTTAACTACAGCAGATGACAGATGCCACTCGACAGTGATCTTCTGCATCCAACTTGCAATATTTTATCAAGTTGAGCCAAGTTGCCTTCATCTAATGGGAAAGCCGTTCTCCCCAGCAGGCAATGCATCCGCTTCCTTGATAGGAATTAATGAACACTGTGGCTTATTAACTCGGCGCGTAGGATCTTGGGTGGCTTACCCTTGATAATAACGTTGGTAATGAAAATCGTTAGTAATATAATTTTCTTGTTCAGTTTCCTCTAATATCTCACCCAGCTTGTCAGCATTTTGGGCCAGAGAGCGTCTCCTACTCTATTAGTTCAGCTGATTTATGAATATTAGCTTCATCTTTCTGATCACTCTGTTTGCTTGACGTCTTTTGCCTCTCCGTGGAGTGGGTTCCCCCCCACCTCCAAGATAAATTGAGCCAGTTGGCCACCTAGACTATGCCAAAGAACCACTGTGTTGATGGAGTAGCAAGTTCTTCCAGACTTTCAAAATATGTCTGGAGAAAATCCATAAATCAGCAATAAGCGTCTCACTCCATCTATCCTGGCCGTGCTCATTCTTCCTCATCTATTCTCTTACTTGGGCTCTCTCATTCTGATTTTTTTCCTTCCTGATTATGCTCTCTCTCTTCCTCCCAGCCTTTGAGTAAGTCACATAATTCCTAGAGTTTGTTTCAGTGACAAACCCTTCATTATTTATACCACTAGGCGATTATTGATACCAGTAATTTTGTCAGAGCCCCAGTGAACGAGCAGGCCACACAGTGCAGAAGGTCGACATCCTGTGACTCAGGTCCAGGAGAAGAAATTAGTCAATTAGCGGTGACTTCTTCCTTTTTGTAGATGGTCCTGATCAGAGGTCATTGCTACTCCCATGGTGAGGCCAGGAGGCCAGCTTCGTGCTGTCCTTTGAGCAATCTCGCTTGCATCCCTGAGTCACACATTTTAGCTTTGACTACAAAGATCATATATGAAGTATTGGAAGCCTGTAAATATTTTATTCTTTTCCTGCTAACAAAGAAAGCAAACTACATCGTAACTTTGCACTTGGAATCATAAGCCTTGGAAGTGAATAGAAGGCCATGAAGTTCAAACTTAGTTCAGTAATAGAGAACATGCTGCCCAAGTATAAGTTTCCAGAGGCAGGTTTTTTAAATTGCATTTTAGATTGTATGTGTGGAGAAGGCTCCAGACCTGAGGGGATGTTGGAAAGTTGCTGCTGGTTAGAGAAGATGACATGGGTACAGATGTATTGATGGACTGGTTTAGTATGAAGGTTGAGTCCAATAAATTGGACTCACAGCCCAATCCTATGCATGTCTACTCAGAAGTAAGTCCTGTTAGGGTCAATGGGGCTTACTCCCAGGAAAGTGTGGATAGAATTGGGCTGTCAGTCAGGAGGTCCTCTACTCTTAGGAAGTGAATGAAACTCCTGATGGGTTCTCCTTTTGCCCTCCATGTAGCTGAGAATGTGGTAACTAGCTGGAGGGCTGTTGGCTTATTTGTGGACTGGAACTCAGTCATGGGGCCTGGGAAGACTCTTGGAAGGATGACATCTTTTGTTTCACAAAATTTGTTTTTTTGCCAAACTCAGGAGTGCAAGGAAGTGGCTGTGGTCACAAGGCACCAAATATGCGGCTCCAGCATGATTTGGAGCTGGAAATCTTCATCTGAAATTTGGAGCTGTGAAAATTCTATTCATATGTATGGAATAAGTAAGGGTCCATCAAATGTGGAGCATTACACTTCCTGGATTAATTGGGGGAGGGGAGAGTGATTATATGTTTCAGTGAAAAGTGTGGCCTTCCTGGCCTGTGGATCTGTAGGCTCTTGCCATCAGACCTGTAAATATCCACATTACTGATCTGTCCCTTTGCCGCAACAGGTACATGTGTTTCAGCGTGTGCCTCCTGCAGGCCTTGAATTAAAGGAAAGAAACAGAAAGAAAACATTGACCGTGTTACCGCTGTGTGTTATCTCAGCATGCTTGAATCTGCTCCAGTTCTTCTCCTTGTATGTATCCTGGCCTCTTTGCTCCAGCTTCTTTCATCTGTGGGGTCCTCTCTTCATTATCCCTATCATGGTTTGTCACAAAGTGAATCCACTAGCAGATAAAGTGCACTTGTGCCTTCAGAGGAGACAGGTAAAATTGGCTAGAGAGGCTCAGGATTTTCTGCTGATGCCTATAACACGTAGCGTGGCTGTGTTGCTTGCTTGTGAAATCTTAAATCGCATATCTTAAAGGCACCTTGCCCATTTGTATGTGCTCTTTGCTTGTGACGCACTGTGGTCTGACTGTGTAGGGTCAGTGTGGGAATGATGGGTAAATTGTTCTGAGGGTAGCAGGAGGAAAACTAGAACTGTGTTCTAAACCCTGATCACTGGATGCACCCAACTCTGCTCATCCAAGATTCTTCTTGGCTCACGGTGGATCTAGCAGTCCTGGGAAAATAGCTCCTGTGACTGTAAGTATGGCAAATTGCTTAAACGGGCGGGGGGAGGTCACATTAAGGAAGTTATTCGTTTAAAGGAGATGTTCATGATAAGTAGGTTAAAGCATCGAAACCTCCTACAGTTTTTATTCCATGTATGGGTTTCTGATGTTAATTTGTAGACATTAAAGCCTTTGCAGTCTCAGGACCATGACAACAGCCATAGATGTTTTGGTTGCGCATAGTAAATCACTGCTTTCCTGTTCATGGCTTTGGCATCACACTTGGAAATGTTGAAGGTGAAGAAGGTAGGCTGTAGCTGTGGCTTTCCAGGCCACTGTGTGTGCTATGTTTTCTGATCTGCCAGGAAGATGCAGTGCCTCTCTAGGCATAGCAGTGCCACTGATATCCAGGTTCCTCTCTAGCCATAGTGCCATTGTATGCGCAACCTCCTGATTTTAGAAATGGGTTATGTCAGAAGGCCAGATGCAAGGGAGGGCACCAGGATGAGGTCTCTTGTTATCTGGTGTGCTCCCTGGGGCATTTGGTGGGCCGCTGTGAGATACAGGAAGCTGGACTAGATGGGCCTATGGCCTGATCCAGTGGGGCTGTTCTTATGTTCTTATGTAGGTTTCTGCACTGAAAGAGTGCTGTATAAGTCGTTCTCCAGGCCTAATAGCCTCAGGCCTCATTAAATTCAGGTCACACTGTGGCAAAATAACCTTCATGTGGGGTTGAAGCTGCTCATCGCACGAGAGGATTTGGTGCGGCCATTACCACGTATTCCTGATATATGTCGTGTTCTGCTCTAATACCAGACTGTGTCCTAATTAAGCCGAATGTAATAGCAGAAACATTTTCCTCCTGTTAAAGTTAACGGCCCGTTGCTAAAGTAGAAAAGGCACATTTCTTGTCGATTTTTATCATTTGATTTCCACTTCAGAGCTACACTAACTGGCCTCAAAAAGTTCTGTTCCTGAATTGCCCCAAAGCACCATTTTTTGAAAAGGCAATTATATTACAGCAGGTCAGATCTTCTCTCCCTGCCACCCCCATCACCCCAGTTAATTTTTGAACTGTCACATGCTATGAAGAATATTCATGTGCTCCTCAGGGAGAGCAGGAGAAACATCCTGTGACATCTCCTCAGTGTATTGCAACGGCTGCTGGTTGGCCACGTCTTTGTTAGGGAGATTTCTGGTCATCATCCAGGATAACTGTGCTAATGTTCCAGAATGTTCAGTTAACATCTTTAAAATGGAGCGAGTGGCTGGGAGAAGTACAGGGATGAGTCTTGGACTCTTTCAAGCACCAGAACAGGAGAACTGAAGAGGGGCGAGACAGGCAGGCTGGAGGGGGTAGATCTTGCAAAGGTGCAAACGGGGTGGATCTTGCAAAGGTGCAAGCTGGATCCTATCCCAAATTTTTCAGCCCTCCACGTCCTCTCCCTCTGTTAAGATTTACACCAGCAAAATAGCAGATGCAGGTCTGAGGAGACCATAAGCAATCTGGTGGCCTACCAGGAGGTAAGTAAACAAGTTTCTTGGTACTAGGGCATTTGCATCCTGAACAATTGGTGGTGGTTGGCAACCTTCAGTCTGGAAAGACTATGGTATAAGCCTACAGCACCTGATATTCCCAGGTGGTCTCCCATCCAAGATCAGACAAGATTGGGCACGTGCAGGGTAACAGTTGCTGTTACAATTGTGTTGCATAATATTGGGGGGGGGAGGGAATCAGATGGCCTGTGAGCCATCTGATGGGAAGTAAAAAAAGTGACAGGAATACTGTGTCCTGGACAACTGTGTCCCAGTCAAATGTGCCCCGATATTGGACTTCTGCATCCCTTTTTCCCCCCTAACCAGTTTATTTTGGTGTAGGATGCACCTGGAATGTTTGCGTTTAGATAGGTAATTTGTGTGGCCCTGGCCATAGGCCATGACAAATAAAGCTGTACAAAAATGCAGGTAACAGTATTTTGAAATTAGCAACAGAGCCGAACTAGGAGCATCAGCAATGAGAAACCGTCAACAGGAAGTGAACTACCATCGCACACGTTCGACGTACAACCAGGAGTGTAATCTACGTAAGCACTTGATCTGCTTGTTATTTGACTGAGCTTGTATCAGGCAGTCCTGCCTTAATATTTTGTTGCCAAAAACAGCACTGAGTGGCGCAGTGTACTCAAGATTACATCTTGCCCTCCGTTTCGGCTTTCTGGGGGAGCCTGAGCAGAGCCAGCACAGGCGGCCTGAGACCTTTGGGGCATTGAGAATGATGAAATCACAACAGTGGAGGTCTCCTAATGGGATTGGGCCAATTCACAGGGGGCGGGACTATGAATGTCTGTTAATTATGATAACTCAGTGCAATAGCATAGCTACAGAGAGTGGCATGGTAAGTACTGCAGGCACCCCAACATGCTATGTAAGTGGCCCCTCCCACTTGCCGCTGGAGCCATTCCGGGTAGCTACGGCAAGGCACAGGCGCTTGCCAAACCAAACAGTGTCTCCCGCGCATTGCTATTGCTGCCTAGAATGGCTTCGGTGGCAAGTGGGTGGAGCTGCTTACATGGTACATTGCAGTGCCTGCAGTACTTACTGCATCGCCGCCCCAATAGCTATGCTACTGACTCAGTGTATTCCAGATGCAGTGATCCTCTACTAGTTGCTAAGGAACTGCCGTGGAAAAGGGCTATTTGCCTATATGCCCCTCTGTTGGCCACCATGGGATACAAGATGCTGAAACAGCTGGGCAATTTGTAAGCATATGTGTGCCATGTCTTATGACCAGGACCACTTATTTCCAACCCTCTGTTGTTTCTGTGGGTGCTTCTTTCAACTCCTCCTTTTTCTCTTATTGAGCAGTTCCTAATAATATTCCAAATCATTTAAAACTATGTCACACACACACCCCTTTGCTCATCTTGATTTGTGGCTTCCCCAAACATTCTGACCCTTCATGTTTGTACACACCGCGTAAACCGAACAAAATGCGTGGGCAAAGCCTTGTGCCTTTAGCAGCCATTAATATTTCAAGTGTTCTCTCTCCACCATGCAACCATCGCATTTTAAGAGTGCCATTCTGAGGGCATGTGTTGGGAACTCTCCTGGATGCCTAGAGCTTTTTAAACCAGTTTCACAGGCTATCATTAAGGTAAATCCTTAATTCATGCTTTATTGACCATAATGGTTCTATATAAATATTTTGTGCCGGTGTGTCTTGTGTGGGCACAGAGCCACCTGCTACAAACTCTTCCTATAAAAATTTCATAAGTCTGTTACTTCTGGATTAGAGTGGGGGAAAAGGGGGGGCAAGGCAGTTTTCCCACCTGTACTATTCCACAGTTTTGTATTTGAACAACAGTCTTGAAACATTCTTTGTTAGGTGAACCACTTCCATATGGACTTGTATACTGAGACCCTCCTGCACAATTGCCATGGAATCCTGGCACTTTGCAGAGTTTGTGGCGGGCATCTTCTAAAGCACACAGTTCATATAGGATATCAGAAAATCCCCGCTAGAATCAGACCAAAGCTCCTTATAGCCTGGTGGCCTGTTTCCTATGGTGGCTAAAGAGATGCTTCTGGGAAGCCCACACACTGGACTTCAAGACAATAGCCCTGTCTATACTACCTCCGAGCCCTTGAGGGTCCATATAATCATCACAGCTAGACCTCACAATCTCCCTGTGTGGCAAAAGAAGGCACCCTGTGGTTGCCCGTTGCAGAAGATAAGTCTGGTGGTCAAGCTGATTTTCAAGAACGCTTGTACGCCTTTTTGATCTTCCCATTGGGGGACTCCTGTTAAGCTTCTGAAGAGTTCCCAGGACACAGTTTGAAAATCAGTGTGTTTGCATGTGAAGACAGAAGAAATACATCAAAGCACATAGCATAGAATGTTTCAGTAGGGCAGGTTAGGTGATATCTTCCTGCCCAGACACTACCACCCCAGATTTAAAGGCATGCATGACCACATGCATGGTCTGACCTCTTCCCCTGTGCTGGGATGAATTCTGGCCCATTCCCTTAATTCACACCCTCCCACAATTTAATTGGGTGATTCAACTGCATCAATAAACTACAAGAGGCTTCTTAAAGTTAGAGCTCTTTTAACTGGTTGATTCTATTCTCATCCCACATTTCATCAAAGGATTTCAAAGAGGTATATATAATTCTTCCCCTCCCATCTCACTACCATCATATGAGACTGGTAGATAGAGAGCTAGTGATTGATGCAAGGTCATCCAGTGAACTTCAGGGCTGAGTAAGAGATTTGAAGATGCTTCTGCTGTTCCAGCACTCTAACCATCATATCACATGGGATCCGTTTTGTGGCATTATCCTCATGTTTTGTTTTTAGTTTTCCAAAGAACATTTAAACCCTTTTTCGTGGCACGCCAGTTTTCCCCTTAATACCGTCTGAGGAATCGCAGCATTACCTTATTTGTTGGGGCAAACCCAAATGCCACTCCTAGCTGGTCCATCCTGCTGCAAGAAAATAACTTTTTTTTTTTAAACCCAGCAGTCAAACCATAATTTGTTGTTGCTAGGAAAATGCCACCCCTTCCTTCCCCCAAATGAGGACCACCATGATTAGTTTGTGCATTATATGGAAGTTGGACAAAAGCTGACACCACAGGCACTGATGGCTCTATCAGATCACTTTTGACTCTTGCAAAAATGCTCCTTGGGTTCCCGCCTTGATTAGTCTGTGCCATTTCAAGAAACGTACAAAATGCTTTGGGTTTTCTTTCCCTTTGGTTGTTTTGCACATCAGGTGGGAAAACTGTAGCCATGAATAAAGTGCCCGTAGTAAGATTTTTTTACCTCTAATGCCATAGAAGCAGATGGCTAATAAATATGCAGAGTTGTAAAAAACTACATTTGCAATTATAGAAAGAGACAAAGTCTTTTCTTCTCTCTCGTTCAAACAAAATGTGAATGTGTGTGTGTGTGAGAGAGAGACAGAGGCAATAAATGGAGCTAAAGTCTGAATCTCACATTGCTTTCAGAGTAGTAAAGCCACCACAAGGCGATTCTGCTGTAACTATTTGACGCCTTTCAGTTTAATCTAATCTCTTTCAAAGCCTATATAATGCAGCACAAATATTTTAACACCAATTAAAACATAGCAACTGAGAGATAGCAGGGAATCAAAACTCAACCAAGGGAAGAAAAAAGTCAAATTGCTTTGAATATCCAGTGGAACACCAAAGTCTTCCGTACTGAAAAGCCTTCCCCAGTGAGACCTGATAGGCCTTCAGAGGTAGAGAGTGTCATATTCTGGGAGCTGCAACAGAAAAGTGCCCCTTTCATCAAAATTAGAGATAATGGTATCCAGATCTGGATCCCTCACTCTTACTGCTTTCTGCATCAGCATGGACAGGATAGGAGAATAATGTAGCTGGTGTCATTTGCACAGCTTGCTGTCTGTGGTGAGCACTGTGGTGTCCCAAGGCTAGTGGCATCTGCCATCCCAACAGATGCTCACCCGCTGTTTGTTGAAAAACATCCAGAAAAGAGGTTTGCATCTTTCCTTTTTCCTTTCCCCAACCCAGTTGTGCAGCGGCAGACAAATGCATCAAAATATCCAGTGATCTTTGTGGTGTGTCTTTGCTCCTAAGGGTATTATTAAAACAAGAAGCTGGGTTTTGACGGGACATCTACCGACACGTCTGTTCTTTAATGCCCTGCTCTCTCCTTGAGAAAAATCAGCCTGCTCAGAAGGGTTCATGCCACTTTCCCGGGCTCTGCGATGTTTGATGTTTCGAGCTGTTAGAAAGCCAGAAGCAGGGAGCCAACTACATCTTGGCGGCTGCGATTCACACAGCTAACAAGCAGGTTAAACTGGCAACGAGAAACCACAGGTGTCTTTAGCGCTTTTGCTAGCTGGGGTGTCTCAATGCAAACGCTTCCACTTTGTGGGGGGCCATGTTTTGAAATAGCTTTTTTAGCACTCGCAGAAAAGGTGACTGTTGAGGATGCTGTTTCTGTGAAATACCAGGGGAAAGTGGAAATTAGCAGCGATGCCATGTGGAAGAAAGACCTTTAGAGGTGGAACTATGGTGTCCTGTTTGGTTTCTTGAACAAAGCTGTTATGCTATAAGTTGGTAAGGGAAAAAGTGTTTTCTTTTTGCCCCAGGTGTTTTGCTCTAAGTGCAAACATCTCAGGTCCGGAGAAGCTGGTAAACATGATGGCAGCCATATACGCTAAGGGCTCCGCGAGCAGCAGGGCATGAAAACAACCTAGCATGAGAGGTCTTCACATCTTGCCCCCTTCAATCAACAGAATGATTTTGGAGGTCTTGGAGCCTGGAATTTGAACCTCTGAGGTAACAGGACCAGAACTCTTAGTCACAGCTGTGAATGGAAAGACTGAGCTGGTGCAATGAAGAAACCACTTCTGATCTCTTGGCATTCGGTAAGATCAGAGGAAGAGTCCTGCTGGATGAGAGTCAAAGGCCCATCTTGCCCAGCATCTTGTTTCCCACAGTGGCCAAAGTGATGTCCCTGCAAAACCCACAAGCAGGTCATCCCATGAATACAACTGAGATAGTGGGTTTGTGACCTGATCTTACTCACTCACAGCCTGATCCAGTTTGGGCCTAGCACTGCTAGGTGCTTTCCCAATCTATGTCCTGGTACTGTTTGAAGGTTCAGATGAGCAGCAGATCAGATGGGGGCTGCACCTGTGCAAGAGCCCCAATGTGGCCGCCCGTGAGTTGGGATGTCCATAAGTTGGGCATCTGTAACTTGGGGACCCAATTCCTTGCTGGGAAAGCAGCAGGTAACCTAGAGAGCTATCTGATTCTCGTGCTTTTCAAATGAACATGTGAAGCTCCCTTATTCTAAATCAGATGATGGGTTCATTTAGATCAGTATTGTCTGCGCTCAGTGCTAGCGGTTCTCCAGAATTTCTGATGAGGATCTTTGCCGGTCCTACTTAGAAATGTCAGGGATTAAATGTGGCCTCTTCTGCATGCACAGCAGGTGCTCCACCGCTGAGTGATGGTCCCTCCATGTGGGTGATCCCAAGGATTAGATTCATTGCTATGCTCCTTTCAAGTTTGGGAATTTCCGACTTGCTCATTTTAATTCCATCCCTCTGTCTCTCTGTTGTTTTAACGGGTTTGTTCAACCATTGCTTCGATGCTGTCAGTTTGCATTTTGCGTCACATCTGAACCGCATGCTAATTTTTAATACTGAGAAAACATTGTTACATGTACTTCCTAATCTGTATTTCTGGTGCCAGCCTTGCATAGAGAAATGCCATTTTGTTTTAATAGGCATTTTGTTTGCCTTCTCTGCAGCGAACAATATGAGTTAATTTTACTATTTATGATGAGATCACATGCCTTTCAAATAAACTCTGCCTTCAGTAATTCTGATTTCCCCCAATTAAAATGCCAGTTCAATTTGAGCTGCAATCAGTAGGCTTCACATCAGATTTCTATCCTGTTTCAACAAAAACCCATAACTTGAAAGTAGGGAGCTATTGTGAAGTTTTCAGTAATCATGTTACTAATTTCACTAATTCTTGTTCCCCCAAATGGCTTGGCTGTTGCATTTCCAACAAGACTGTAGAGAGTCTGCCTCAGTTTGACTGCATTTTCAACACCTCTTATTACTTAATTCAAACACTTGCCACAATATGACTGAAGCCTGATGCCAGAGAGATAATTATCTGTAGTGCTTTTAAAAAAATCTATACAAATAGAATATGATGCACTTTATTCAAGGATTTCCCCCCCTCCTTTATTAGTAAATGTGCAGAAACAAAATCCAGAACATAAAAAACACAAAAAGAAAGAGGAAAAATAAAAAAGAAAAAGGATGGGGAAGCATACAGTCAATCCTATTTATATGCCCACTCTTTTATACACATTCTTTTTCTATGTATTCACTTATTCACAGGGAACAAGAGTGCAACTTACCTAGTGCCATTCACAGTCTGTTCTCAGCTATCCACAGCTGATAGCATTCTGTGGATAGCTATCCACAGTTATCCTGCAGCATCCGCGGCCTTCCTAAAGCTATCTGTGGCCAACCCTAAGCTATTTACAGCTATCTGTGCTATTTCCAGATGCTCTATTGAAGGTCTCCACGGCCATTTGTCTCCATTCTGAAGGTCTCCAGCCATTCTGAAGCATCACACGGCCATTCTGAAGGTCTAAGCTGCTGGCAAGTTAGCTACCTCTCCCCCTCACCCCACTGAACCATTAGGATCAGTGACTGTATCTGCAAATCCTATATCTGCAGGAATAGAAGGTTTGCAGGAATCTATCCCCAGCGGATAATGAGAACTGACTGTAATATAAATGGAATACATAAGAATTAATCAAGCCAGACACACATTTCTAAGAAAATCTCTTAAAAGATCCGCTGTTGGTGGCGAGGCCCAGAATGCTGCCTGAGGCAACTTAGCGTTTGCTGCCTCTGTGCAATAAAAAGGAGGAGGAGAAGCAGTGGAGGTAAGTAAGCAAGATGGTTCCCCCCCTCCAAACTGCTGCCTGAGGTTACCATTTCAGTTGGTCTCATGGATGGGCCGGCCCTGGTTGCATTGGTGTAAAAATGATGCCTGTGTATGCATTATTAAGTCTCTTTTAAACATGGAAGTGCTTCCTGTCCAAGAAAGTTTGAAATGATCCTATTTTTTTTTCTTTGAGTCTTATTTTAGATGATTTACAAACGATTTATACTTATTCAAACTTAGTTGCTCTACATTTGCTGTTGCTATTAGTCTAAAGCTTTGTGCTGGTGGCGTTGGCTTCATAGGGATCCGTTAAGTCTTTGTTTCCAGTTCCAGCTATTACTGAGTTTGAATGCGTTGATAAGTGAAGTACAAACATGGGGAGAAATGGCATTGTTTGAACTCCAGGAGGAGATCAGGTGTTGATTATTGGAATTGGCATCTTCCCAGTGGTAATAGGCTTTGGAAATGGTTCGGTGTCCTTCGGAGAGGAAAATTAAAACAACTGCCCGGCCAAATGTTCTTTGCTGGACATTCCAATTGACAAACATGAGTTCATATAAGAGAAAAAATTGCATTTGAATACAGCATTCTTATTGGAAATAAAATATGAGTGGCTTTCATCGCCAATGATAGTGTGCTCTCCAAATTTCTACAGCCATGGGTGAAAACCCCAGGATCACAAAAGCGACAAGCCATTTTTATCACGACATCGGAGACATCCGAATGTGTTATAACACGGTGTCATATAATCCTCTTAACTCCGCATGATATTGCTGAGCAAAGAGATACAACAAGAAATGGGAATAAATTAGTCTAGACCAAGTAGTGTAATCTAGTTCATATAGAAAGGTTCAGTCAGAGGGCAGCCAGGAGTGGAGGTGGAAGGAGTTTCTCAGCTGCCAGCCTGGACCAGCTTTGTGATGCTGCAGTTGCGTGCCTGCCATAGGGTTTGATGGGGCAAATGCCCCTGGCGCCAGTCACTGGGACCCCACAGAAGTCTCTCTGAGGCTCCCGACAGGGGCGGAAACTGTGCTTCTGGTTCACCGGAAGCACAGTTTATAGCGCCAGGGAACCTCACAGAGGTTTCCCCGGCGTGGGAGGAGGTTGCACAAGGCTCCACGAGCCTCTTGTGAGTGGGGGGGCGGATTTCTGCATGGGGGCGGCAATAGCCCTTGGGGGGCGCCATCACAGAGCTTTGCCCCGGGCGTAGGGCTGCGGAGGTCCGCGGCTGTGATGTTGCAATAGATGTGCCCAGTGCTTCATAAGTATCTTGGCAACTTGTTCTGTGAGCAGAGGGGACACATGGTTGGGCCAGAGATGAAACCAAACTTGGAGCTCAATGGAGCCAACACCAGAAGCTCTATTCACCTTTTATAATTGGCCATTCTGGGTTTACTGTTAGTAAAGGCTGCTACTTTTCTTAAGGTTGCAAGAAGGCCTCTGACATGCTAGCTATTTGTTTGTTTGTTTGTTTAATGCCAGTTTTCCAGTGCTCAAAACAGTGTACAACTATAAAAATGCAAACATACAATTTATAAAAATGTTGAATAAAACTAATTTGCAGCCCAATTCTATGTGCGCCATCCAATGTCTCCTGAGCTGGTGCTGACTGCTATAAAGCAGTCAGCACCAGTTGCAAAAAGTGGCGACTTGACGCATCTTGGACAAGGACTTTGGATGTATCTTCATTGGAGAAAGGTCTATCCACGGCTAGTAGTCATGATGGCTACTGCCAGACCCTCTGGACACCTGTTGCAGGGAGCAATGGCAGGAGAGAGAGGTATGCCTTTCTCTCCTTCTTCTGGCCTTCTCAGAGGCTGGTTGTTGGCTGCTGTGGGAAACAGGATGCTGAACCAGGTGGACCTTTGGCCTGATCCAGCAGGGCTTTTCTTGTGTTCATTTGATAACGTGGATTCTACTCTGCAAAATCTTATGCTACAATGAAATTGTCCTGAAGGCTTTAGAATAGTGTTTCTCAACCTGTGGTACAGTTACCACTAGTGGTGCTTGAGGTGGCGTCTGGTGGTACTCGCAAGACCCTTGGACACCTGCTGCACGGCAGTAAGACCAGGAACGCAACACAACGAGCAGTGGTGGAGGCTTGACTCAGTGGGCAGAGCTTCAAAGCATGCTTTTCTATGCTCAGAAAAGCCCTCCCATCCCCCAAGCTTCTTACTGGTGTTTGTCACGTCGCATCTGGCCTTGCGACCCAGAAGTAAAGGCAATGATGGCATTGCAGTTACTTTCAGTGGTACTTTGAATAGCAGGACAGTGTGAAGTGGTAGGGTGGAGGACAAACCTTGAGAAACACTGCTCTAGAACACTCATGGTTGTTTCACACATCCCTGAGAGTGTAAGCCAGGCTGTTGAGGCACCACATACCAGTTTTTAAAAACATGCTTCTGTTTTTTGTTTTAATTTCCATTTTGTTTGGTAGCTTGGGTTTTCGGTTGTGCTTTGCTGATTTTCGCTGATGACTGTTTCCATGGCTCCTGCTTTTTATGATGTTGTCTTCTTTTTATTCCAAGTTCTGTGCCGTTTGTTTTTATTTCCCTGAATTGTATGCCATCCTGGGAGTTTTGTACTGAAGGATGACCTATAGCGGGACTAAATAAATACATACGTCCAAATATTTCTCAGGAAATCTGCAGTGACCTTGCACAAACCCATCACCTGCATTTTCCATGTGAGACAGCTTCTACTTATCAAGTCACATCAGGGAATCTGATGTGATTTAATATAACAGATATTTTGCTTTCTGACAGTCCCCGAATTGGCAAAAAACCGCTCTTTGTGAGAGTTCACCAGGCTTTCCAGGGGTTGTTTATAGGTACAACTTGTTCATCTCTGATGAACGGAGGTTCATCACTGTGCTCCTGTGCCTCCCATATGACTTCTGGGAAATTCAGTGCAAGCAAATGGAAGTACAAGGGGGGTCCTCCGTAACTGCAGGGGATCTGTTCTCAGAAGCCCTGCAGATGCCGAAATGTGCGGATGATGAAGTCCATGGATTTAGGCACTAGAAATCTGTTGGTGCAACTCCACCTGCTGTCCAGAGGGAGCAGGATGCTGTCTAAAAAAGGGTCAAACTATGGTACAGTGACACTGACCTTTCTACCTGTTCTCTCTGTGATCCTTGTGGGTGTGGCCCTAACCCTTTATCCTTCTCCTCTGAGCACTTCCCCTTTGTCCTCTGATCACCGACCTGTTAAGATGTGCACACCAGGGCTCTGACGCCCATACCATCTTGAGCACAAGGCAAGCAGGACAAGGCAGCCCTAGGGCCTTGCTATCCCTAAGTATTAGCTGAACCTCTGATCCTAATCAGATGCTGTAAATATACATTCAGGGGAACTGTAAGCAAATGACTTCTGTTTTGCAACTTTACCAAGCCATTACCTCTTTGTCCTTTTATTGATTAGCAGTCAGCCTGGTGAGGGAGATTCCCTGGGGTGATACCCAAAAGGGGTGGGGGGTCTGCTGCTTAAGCTACTCTGCTTCCCCCCCAAAGAGGAAACTATTTTTAATTTCCTCCAACAAAATAATCAGAATGTGACTGGAGCTGTGCCTGGTCGCATCTTCTGGGGATGCCTCCCTGGTCCTCAGATGGCTTTCTGAGGCCTCTGGAAGGCCAGAAACCTGCTCACCTGGAGTGTTGTTTTTGAAAAGTAGAGGGAACATAGCGTCAGAGCTTAGACTAAGATCTGGTGGTCTATGATTTAGGCTGCAATTCTAACCACACTTTTCTGAGAGTAAGCCCCATTGAACAAAATAGGACTTACTTCTAAGTAGACCTGGTTAGGATTGTGCCCAAAATGTAACGTTCACTAGTAAAATGGCAGAATGGGTTCTGGTAGTAGCAAGTATGTGGCGTCACTCCAGGGCAGCCTCTGGCTTCAAGCCTGGTCTCCAGATGCAGCAAAATGAGGTTGGTGGCCTTCTGCAATGATACATTGGATTGTACTAGTTGAGACCACAGGTGGGGACCACGTTTTTGAGTGGTCTCCATGATGCGGGGGGGGGGATGACTCCTTGCAAGGTAAAACTAGCATAATAGGGAGTGGCCTAGGTTGTGACCTAGCCCTTGTGTTTTGTCCAAACATGGAGGGACTTTTTCTTTAATGTGGGAGAACATTCACATACACGCCCCGACTCTACCAGCTCAATAATAATAATACAGGTATTTATATACCGCCTTTCTTGGTCTTTATTCAAGACTTTATTCAAGGCGGTTTACATAGGCAGGCTAATTTAAATCCCCGGAGGGATTTTTACAATTGAAAGAAGGCTCTATCTTTCAAGAGCCACAACAATTCAGATGTTTCGTTCTGATCTGGCCTCCATCCTGGCCTCCATCCTCCCACGCTCAGAGCAGATAGAAATAGCTCGGCTCAGCTTGTCAGCTGCTTCAAGGTCGCACGGTGCCGGTGGCCTTGAACTGGCGACCTTGTGGATGTTATCTTCAGGCAAATGGAGGCTCTACCCTCTAGACCAGACCTCCAGCTCAAGATCTTATGACTTCTTTCAGCAACACTTGTAGGCCAAAAGACATGTGGCACAGTCTGGGTATTGTGTGATAACTCAAATCATTGCATGAATACAAATATGACTATCAAAATCCCCCAGCCACACATTTTTTTGGGGGGGAAGGGGGGAGGTATTGGAAACTTTGTTTTGAGTGTCACAGCCTTATCTTTCCCTTAGCTCTGGGTCAGAAAATGTCCTCTTTTGGGAGGCTCACACACTCGAATCCTTCAGGAGAAGATGGACCTTAGTAAAATGTTGCAGAGCAATTACTAGGAGGTGTTGCACCGGGAGGAGTGGAACTAGGCTAGCAGTTCTGGTTGATTTAAGGAATCATTTTCAGTTAGGTAAACAGCAAGCACTGGAGAGGAAAAAGGAGCCGATTGCTCGGCAGTGTGACTTGAATGGAGGGCCTTTCAGAGGGAGTGGCAGGGAGGAAAGGTGTGAAGCTGGCTGGAAGCCTGTGGGTTCACACTTGTGCCGCTTGAAATGTGCAGAGGAGTCTCTCACTCCTGACATTTACACGGAATATGCAAAAAGAACCAGGGGCCTTGATTGATGACCTTCTGTCAAGATCTGCTGACTGCAGGCAGTGCTCGCCCAAGCTTGTTCTAATTCCTGCTGCTCCACAGCACATCCACGGCGCATTAATGAGGCCTTATGAAAATGGATTGCGTTTCAAAACTCCAGCGTGATTATGGGCTGGCATCTTGAAAACCTGCCCGTTTTTACTTCACCTCGGTAATGCTTTGCACTTCGAGGCTCGCTAAATGACGATGAGGAATTCTGACAGGCAAAGGCAGCAGGCCACATCTTGGCGCCTTTCCTCGGCTTCATGGCAGAGCAACTCTGAGCACAACTCTGAGCACAGTCAACTCTGAACTTGCAGTCTCCAACAGTGCAGTCAATGATCCCAGACGTCAAGCCCTGCCCCCAGAACTTCACCTTGGCTCCGTGAGATTGCGGGAAGCTCTGCTTCTCTGCTGTTGGCAGATCCAGAGGTACAAGACAGATGCCTGTGACTGGACCAACCTTCCACTGTGAGTACATCTGCCTTGCTGCTTTTGACTTGAACCTGAGGAACCCTATTGCTGCCTGGAGCAATTGCTTGTGACACTGTCTCCCTTGGCCAGCCTGCCTTCTATTACTGTGGGCTCATCCTTCATTACATGTTGTCTTCTACTGGATAGACCTTTCCATTTGTCTCATTGCTGTCACATTGGAAAGGGGAGGAAAGGTGAAGACATTGCTCAAGAACTCATTTACAAGTGATGTGACACTTATTTACAAGTGACAATTACAGAATGTATTGTGGTCTGAAATGTGATATCTGTGAATGCTACAAATGCAGTATAGCAAGAGGAGAGAGCCATTTTCCAGCCAGTTTTAAAATGGCCCTCTCCGATTTAAAATAAACCCAAATAGCTTTTGCATTCCATTTAGAAATTCCATTCCATTCCAGAAATTTACATTCAGAAATTTACATTCCATTTAAAGTGCTGCTGTGCTTGCAGTTTTCCCAAAAAGTCTTTATATGGGAGATCAGAAGCTTCCCATAGCTCTGAGCTCCAGGGAATGTGGCGCCATCCCTGTTTCCTAGAGGCACCTGGCTGACCACTGTTGGAAACTCAGTGCTTGACTAGATAGATTTGTCAGGGCCTGTCAGAGTTGAGCTCCAGTCAGCTTACGGGCTGCAGAAGGAGACAAGCCATCAGTCTGATGGGGCCAAAAGCAAAGAGCAAGGTCTAGGGCAGGCAAGCGTCAAGTTCTGTGAGCAGAAACCAAAGACCAGAAGGACAGAAACAGGAGCTTAATCTGTGGTCGACTTCTACAACTTCTACAAGGCAGGGGCAGCTTTACCCATTGCTCCCCATTGGGCCCCACAACAAAGGGGCCCCCCAAACTAGGGTATTGTATTTTTACCCACACAAGAGTAAAAATAAAAAAAATTAATATTTCTACTAAATCACTTCATAGTCAGTAAAACAGGTGGTTTTGTCACTAGAGGCATGCCTCCATATCAGCAGGGAATCCGTTCTGCGGACCCCCTGCGGATACAGAAACTGCGGATACCACCGATGTCTATCTCTGTGCCTTCCCACATACCTATTCACTGGAAAAGATGTACCCCCAGATAAAATGTCTTGCTTAACCATGTCACTACAGGCTTGCAAGCTCATAGTGACCTTTAGGCTGCCTCCCAGCAGCTAGTTGCTTGGAAGAAGAAAAAAACAAAAAACTAGAGGTTAACAGGAACCAGTTAACTTCTATTTCCTGTTAACCTCTATCTAGTTTTTCTTTCAAGCAACCAGGCTGCTGGAAGGCAGCCTGAAGGTAACAATGAAGCTTATAGCCACCTGAATAAGGTCTGGTGGGCCACTGTGGGGAAAAAAAGAGTGCTGGACTAGATGGGCCTTTGGTCTGCTCCAGCAGGGCTTTTCTTATGGTCTTAAAGGATTGGATCTTGGTACCAACTGAGTACTGTCAGGGTTAGAGCTGATACAGCAGCATAGTTGGTGACCTTGAAGAACAAAACGTAGTCTGTAAGATTTGAGGCAGAAACAGCACTGGCAGCACAAGAGGGAAGGTGCTAGCATGTGACTATTGGGAGTACCTTTTTACTTCCCTTCCCCCCATAAAGCCTTTCGTCTGAATGAACAAGGTACTTATGTTCACCTGCACTATGTGTGAAGCCCCTTTAAAATACCCATCAGCAGGAAATGACCTGCCATCAGGTGACACCTGCACTACAGCAGACCTGCATGCAGCTTGTTTACATTGAATCAGGGTGAATGTATGTTCATCACTTGTGTCAGGCAACGGAGTGGAGAGTGTACTCCAAATCAATTGTCTTGTGTTGTTTTCTTGGAACCACGATGATCTTCATTTATAATAATAAAAAAAAGCCTTAATAGCCCCCATAGGGAGATGCTTCAATTTCCGAGAAACAAACACACAAACAAACCCTGCTTGGTTTATTAAGAAGCAAAGCAATTAAAATAACGAAACACCACCACAAATGGGCAGACGTAGCAAACAGCTTACCTCTTCAATGACCTATCCGGAATTTTCTGTCCCCTCAGTTATTTCCCTTGGCTTGTTATCCAACACATACTTCATTTCTCTGCAGGAGAAATATTTCTGTTCTGAAACACGGTTCAAATACAACAGCACAAGACCAAATTATCACATATTTATTACACAGCAGGGCATGTTGGTATCCATATGCAGTAAAAATGGTTCGTGTGCAGAAGCCAGACCTTAGGAACAATCCACTCCCTTCAAGGCATCCAGGCATAGGTTTGGTATTAAATTATTGTTCTTCTTGCTTTTGCTCCCCTTCCAATTCCCCTTCTGTCTCCAAAACACTTAATCCACTCCTCCAGGTGTTCCTGCAACTTTATCATTATTGATTCCCTTCTCTCTCCTCCCCTTTCTATTGTCTGGGACCTTCTCACTTCTGAGAAAAAGCCATCTGCACCTCTTCTTTCAAGCAGGCTCCTTAAAATAGAGGCAAGAGACAGAGCAGAGTCTTGAGTCCATTGTCACAAACCACTGGCTCCAGGATGTTTGTGCACACAGAGGTCACATCAGAATCTCCCTTGTCATTTTTCAGACGCCACACACCCAGTGAGCCAAGGAGCACAGTAACCAGTCACAGCCAGCATGGCATCCGGTAAGTGACACCGTCACCAAGTTTGATGCTCTGTCAGATGAGAGCTTCTGTTGGCAACAGTGTCTGTCCTCGCCTGGTTTTGTGCAGGGGCAGCAACAAGGGCTGTATGCGTTGTGACAGACACAGCCTGTTGAAATTCTATTGCCCCAAGGAGAGTTGCATAGGAAGACCCATTTCAGGAGCAGTAGTTCTGTTCGGGATACATGTCCAGGTTCAGGCAATGAGCAAGCTCAAAATACGATCTGCCACTCCCTCACTTTTGTGTCACTGTCACTGAGACACCTTTCTTCTTCTCCCACCTTTCAAAGCCACACAACTTTGGAGTCATATTGAATTTCTCCCTATCCAGTGTCCAAGTATTTGCTGAATTCTTTCTTGCTAGCTACTAGCTTTTCTTCTTTGTAGCACCACAACTCTCGTCGATGCTCCAGTTGCAGCTTATCTCCTATGATGTTTTCTTGCCGCATTTCCCTTCTTCAGCCAAGTCTGAATGTCCACACAGGATTCTCCTGTTTCTCCCACATAGCTTTGGTTAGGACTGCCCTCTTGTAAATTCCTTTACATTAGAACAATATCATTTGCCATGTCAAGCTCAAGTTTCTTCACTTCAACAGCTATTTGCCATCAACCCGAGTTTGATGAACCACTGTCAAGTCAGTCTTCATCACCTTCACCCATTCTGAGGTCCGTGTTGCAGATCGTGCTGTTCCCTGTTGTCTATCAAGGTCCCTCTCAAGGTTCCTCAGCATTTTTCTTGAAATATCCTGTTGTCTCCTCACCTGCTCCCTGTATTGACAGCTGCTTATCTACTGAGCTGCTGCTCAGCTGTCAATTCCTGAATGTTCCCCAAACATCTAAAGTAGACTGAAAACTTTCTAAGAGGTTGTTACTTTGAGCTTCATACAGGACTCATACTAATCAAGTGTTGATACATTTCAAACCAGGAAAGAGTTCAGAGGTGAAAAGGCAGTCTAAAAGCCCAATCCTGAGCTCCTACCACTGGTCCTTGGCCAGCACTGAGGGTTGCAAACATGCTGTAAGGTACGTCAGCTCTGGTGGAGAGATAGGTGGGGGTGTAGTGGGAGGTGGGGAGGAAGTGTTCTGGGAGGTAGGGAGAAGGTGGGAAGGAGGCGTGCTGGGGGAGAGAGTGGGGTGGGACCGGAGGAGCTGTGCTCCTCCACATCTAGAGCTTCCATGTTGGGACGCGGGCTCAACATGGAGGTTCTTAATTTTACGGTAGCCCAAGGGTTGCCACAGAATCGAGTAGCCCCGTTGTGAGGCTACCTGCCTTTCCTGGGGGAAGGGGACGAAAGTCCCGTTCCCCCTAGGAGCCGCCGGCAGCTGCCCTGTTGCGTGCAGGATGCCACGGTGGCCATTTTGGTACCACCGCAGTCCCGGCGCAATGGGCAGCTTGGGATTGGGCTGTAAGGCTGCAATCCTATATACACCTTCCTGGGAGTAAGCCAGGATGACACACAGTGGGACTTACACCTGACTAGACATGCATAGAGTTCTGCTGTTAATAGGTTAAAGTAAAAAAATAGCTGTATATATCTGATCATTACTAATAGTCTCAGTTTGGCTTGTATAATATTTTCAAGCTGCGAATAAAGTAAAAAGTCAAGACACCCCTAGCATTCCCAAACATTTCCATGTTGTCGCTGCCTGTCACATCCATCTATACCAGGGAAAGTTATAAATACATAGAAAACAATCTCACTCACTCAGTGAGACCCTAATGATTTCTCCAAGCTGGGTATGTGTATGGCTAAGGTGCCAAGTAGATGAGTGTGTATCATCCTACAAGCATATATGTCGTAACTCAGTGTCATTTGTTACATTTGTGTTCCACCATTCATTCAAGAAGTGACCTACTTGAGGTGCTGGGGTGGTCCCCTATTCAAGTACTTGCTGTACTTTGATCCGTGTAAGTGCAGAGTAACCCCTGGGGGCTGGGGACAAGAATAGGCCCTCAGTTTGGCTGTACTTGTCATAAGAGGCGACTAAACAGCCACTGGGTAGGTGGGACTTCTTAGCCTGGCAAGGCAGCTCATCTGAGAGAAGGAAAACTCTGATCCCAAACCTCCACTGCCTTGTGGCTACATCCACTTATGGAAAAGGCTTCAGGAGTCAACTTCGAGGCAAAATCCGGAGTTCCTGAGGCAGTTTGCGGCTTCACGCTCTGGCAACTCCTGCGACACCACTGGAACCAACCGTATTGGCCTCTGCCTTTCCATTGGACCATTTCAGCGATGTGGAGAGGGAGGATTTGCTGCATGGGTAACAGTCTATCCTCCATATCTACTTTACCCAGGCTTCGCGCACTGCAGAGGACACTCTGTTCCAGAACCACCATTCAGAGCGCGATACCATAGTCTTCTGAGACTGAAGGATGCCAACAGAGTGTACTTTGATCCATGTAAGTGCAGAGGCATGGAACTGGTGTAGAAGCAAGGACTAGTGTAGAAGCAAGAGATGAGTTTATGATGCCATCTGTTGGTTGGTGTGTTATTACATAAGACATCTGCAGGCATGTGGGACCTTCAGACAACAAAAGCCCATCTGCCTGTTTACATATGACAAGAGTGAAGATATGTCCCCGTTTTTCAGTTTCTCTGTGGTGATGTGATTCTAATACGCATTAGCAGCATGCATTAAGCAGGGGGTGGCTAATTATGCTGGAATAAAAGGGCTGTGTTTGCAGCCTATAAAGGTGTAGGGAATTTGTCAAAAGAACTACACTGCCATTTGAGATTTTTTAAAAAGCCATTTGAGAGTTCAAAAAAAGAAAAGGAAATATTGTTTTATCCAGTAATAAACAAAGAAAGGAGAATTCATGGAACGCTCGTCTTTGAACATCATATTGTATTTTCTAAAGTACAGAGGCAACACCTTTGCTTAAATTATCTGAGATGAAAGAACGAGCAAGAATGTGAAAAAAGTTTTTGTCACACCGTCATTCACAGATTAGCCCTGCAAACATTTTTGATTTTGCGTAATTTGAAGAGTTCACACACACACATGGAGCTCTCGTATTTTATGATGTCAGCTGGCCCAATAAATGGCCACAGAAACCACAAAAGCACACTATTAAAATGTAGCACAAATCCAGAAAAAACAAGATTGCATAGTATTTACAAGTGTTTGGGTTCTTCTGATAAGGCTGCAGACTGATATCAAGAGGAGTGCAGGACTGCCGAGAAGAAAAATATCAGCCTTGGTTTGTATTTGGCAAAAGCCTTGACATGCTGAAAGAGTCCTGAGTGCAGGAGGGGTAATGCCCCTCGTCTTTGGAAACATCTATGCCAGTTCGTAGTATTTTCCGGTTTCAGGATCAAAGTAACAGTTCAGGCAAGGATCATACAAGAGAGTGAGAACTTCATCCTCTTCAGCCCCAAAGTCACCTTCATCTGCAAGAAAATTAAGAATCCATTACTTTCCATTTGTATTTGAAATACAGCATGGGAGGAGGCAGAATCTATTGAGATGATTGCAAAATCTGATGGCCTTGCATTATTCATGACTGATGAAACACATGCTACTTCAGTTCAGTCAAAACTATCCGATTTGCTGAAAATTCAGAAGGTGCCAGAACACTTCAAAACAGGAGCACAAAGAACTGACTCCCTTGAATGCAAGCAAAGGTCCATCTAATTGGGCATTCTGCGGCCCAAGCAGATGTCTCATAAGCAGGACTTGGGCATCAACTCTCTCGCTATTGTTTGCCTCAAGCAGCTAGGGGTCAGACAGCTGCTGTATATTGGAGCTCCAGCCTTATCTACTGTGACTAATAGTTTGAAGATACAGTATCATAATAGGCAAATACGCACAGCAAGTATGGTTTATCTACTATGCTATCTGTGACAGGTTTTAAGAAACCTGGACAGCTTGATGTTTCACTTGGGCAAGGCCTTGTAAATAAGCACATCAACAAGGGCTGTGATCAGCATAAGTGCATCCATTACATTAGTTCAGTTTTTTCCTCATTTTTCAGCACAGCAGGCCAATGCTTGGCTTCCCAAGGAGGCATTTCAAATGTGGCTTATGATGAAATATTTGCTGAAAGGGCAGAAAACTGTTCTTTGCACCTGTGTAGAAGTGGTATCTGGATTACAGCAATGGATCCAGCCAAATCTGTCAGGACATAATCATGCTGTGAATGCTCTTGGGCAGCTAAAAGGGCATTTGTTTGGAATCTCAACATGCTCTGATGGCAGCAGGCCAATGGTGGTGGAATTTGGTCAACAATAGAGATTTTTCCTTTCCCCCCTCTTATCTCTTCCCTTTTGCAGGGCTGTATTAATGTTCACTTACCTGAAGTATAATAAATCTCTTCTATAAAAATGTTGTAACAATATTGCCACACAGCTCTGAAATTGTCATATATCACCTGTTTCTGTGGTTCTGTAGCAAGGGTAGCTATTATTCTAATGTCTAATTTGTTTGGATTATTTTGATCCTGAATATTCAGAATGGTCTGCATACAACAATATGCAAGTCAGTTGTGTAACAAAGGACAAGACCTGTGAATATAAGTACCCTCTGAAAACCAAACAAGTTCCCACAATGCCTTTTCCAAATTGAAAAGAGCCGAACGATAACAATGATTTGTGTCTTCTAACAAAACAAAATGACCGCACAAAGTGGCAAAGAACTAGATTTCAGGAGTAGTTTAGGCATTGTTGCATTCTGCAAAACCACTACATTACGGAATAAACATTCAAGAAACTTAATTGAAAAGTAGCTCTTACATATGCAGCATAATTATTTTCATGTAATTTTCTCTTTCTTGACCTCATCATGGTAATTGTTGAAAAAAAATTACAGTTCCCTAACAGACTGATCATAAAAACCAAAGACATGGCAGTGGGTCACTGTTACTCCATTATGTTGTGAGGAAAGCCAGCTACGCCGCTTGGTGATGTGCCATCATTTCCGCATCTGCAGTTCTTCTGAATGGCCATTAGGGGATAGTGGTCTGGCTCTAGTAATGACTCAGTACCATAAGTTGGAGCTGATGATGGATTCACACCAGAATTTACTCTCTATTGCCCCAATTCCATCTTATCAGTTTTGGAAGTGGCTTGTAAGCTGGTATGGGCAGGGACTAAAGTTGGAAAGATCCTCCCCCTGCAAAAAAAGCCTCCAGTGCATGCACTGAGCTTCCTGTACAGCTCTTTGGATGCTGGCCCATATTTCTATTTGAATTGTGCAGGTATAACTGTGAGCATTGCTGCTTTGATGATTGTTTGTTTATATAGTGTCATCATTGGGCTTGTCATTTTTCATTGCTTGCCTCTGTGTTGAGCTACAGCGCATGCAGGGGCAGTACTATAAAGAAACACAGAAGGCAGAACTGATCTCTGGAAGTGACAAGTAATAAGGGTGAGGGAGGAGAGGAAGAGGCCTAGCGGAGCAGATGGTGAAGCTTGGGCTAAGAAAATGAATAATAAGAATTATTTTACTGAATTTGACTAAGGTCATCCTACCCTATCACTCAGTTCTCAGTGTCAGCCAGCCACATCTGTGTGCTCACATGCAGGGCAAGAGGATGCTGGTACTCCCTGTTGTTTGCCCTGAGCATATGGTATTTAGGATCATACCATTTCTGCACATGGTTATGTCATTTATTGATCGTGGCTAAGAGCTATTTTCTCCATGAGGTAGTCAAATCCTCTTTGAAAGTCAAAGTTGCACAGGCTTTTTCTAGACTCTGGAGTAGTGATTTTAACAACAACAACAACAACAACAGGTATTTATATACCGCCTTTCTTGGTCTTTATTCAAGGCGGTTTACATAGGCAGGCTTTATTAAATTCCTATTAAATAGGGATTTTTACAATTTCAAAGAAGGTTCTTTCTTTCAAGAACCACTACATTCAAGGTGTTTCATTCCGATCTGGCTTCACATTCTGGCCTCCATCCTCCCACGCTCAGAGCAGATGGAATAGCTCGGCTTCAGCTTGTCAGCTGCTCCAAGGTCGCACGGTGCCGGTGGCCTTGAACCGGTGACCTTGTGGATGTTATCTTCAGGCAGACGGAGGCTCTACCCTCTAGACCAGACCTCCTGCCCATTTTCAGGATTTTCAGCCTTTTTTGTCTCATGGCACACTGACAAGGTACTAAAATTGGCAAGGCACACCATCAGTTTTTTGGCAACTGACAAGGCACACTATGCTGTTGGTGGGGGCTCACATCCTCCAATGGCCTACTAATAAATGACTCTTCCCCAAACTCCCACGGCACACGTACAGACCATTTGCAGCACACCAGTGAGACATAGCACAGTGGTTGAAAATGGCTGCTCTAGAGGACTGACTATAGTACAGGACTGGCCTGAAATACACCCACCCCACTTCACAGACACAGTCGCAGGCCACAAAAATGTACACGTGTTTGTAGGTGATTCTTGGATTTTTAGTAGTAAGGAGCAAAATTCAGGGCTGCTACCGCTGGAGCTCTTCTGGTATTTGCTTCCCCAGAATGTAGTAAATTGCTCAGTGAATGCAGTGTTACTCTGATGGGGGCTTCTCAAAAGAATGCCCTCTTCTGAACATTGTGGGCCCAATCCTGTTCAAACCTATTCAAGTTTCCAGCACTGATGCAGCCATACTGCAGCCCCAAGGAGGCCTTCATGACTGTCTCCCCACTGGAGAGACAGTCCACATGCCCCATTGGCACGGCTGCATCGACCCTGGAAAGCTGGTTAGGATCGGGTCCTGAAGGTTTTACACACATACACTCATAAAATTCAAGCTGAAAGTTCTTGCTGGTGAATGGTGGTTCCCACCTTAGTACTGAGGAACAGAAATCCAGGAAAATACAGCAATACAAATTTTAAAAAATTGTGAAAAATGGAAGTTAACACATTAGCTGCCCATGTTGCCAGACCTGAACAACATGGGGGTGAGGAGTGACATGGCTGGCTGCAAATGGTCTCTTCATTTAGATGCTGGTGGTCCAGCGCGCCACACCTTATGGCCCAATTCAGACACACTGTGGTGCAAAGACGTTGCTGAGATACTTCCCGCTTGCAACTCCCAGCTTTCTGTAGTGTAGACCATCACACATTTTAAAAAATGCAGCTAGAGAGCTATGAGCCTATTTCTCAAAAAGTATTTTAACAAGAGCTAAGAGTAAGGTATATGATGGATAATAACCTGATAGCAAATAATAATTCACAGTTGAATGCAGGCTGTATTCTACATTTCATCCTAAGTGTTTACCTCTCTTAGAGTGACAGTACAAAGAAACTGCATTGTATGCTTGGCTGGACCAAAGTAATGGCCTGTTATACCAACAGCAGCAGCTTCACATTGTTCCGGATCTATTCACAGTTGGAATTGCACAAGAAAATACAGTTTATGCTAACTGAATTTACAAATTTTACACTGTACCCTTTCCTTTCCAAGAGGTCTTTTTGCAATATTCCCCAACTAATTCTTTACATTCAACCCCAAAAAGTTAGTAAACTAACCTAAGAGTCAAACTACATACGCATGCCCCACGACATGCATATGGGGCATATGGGGAAACAAAGGGAAGGGGCTTTTCCAAGAAAGCACCCAGATGGACACTCTTCCTTCCCCTGGAGATTTGTTTAGCCCCATCTCTTAGTTTTCCTCCACTTAATGGATTAAACTATTGTTTTGGAAAGTGTTTGACTTGCCTGCTGTTTGATACAACTTTTTGGGCCTTTGCTTTCCCCCCTTCTTCTGCTGCGCTGTGTTTCATAATGTTATGTATTGTATTTTATTCTATGATTTTACTGTAAACCATCTGGAAGGGCTGATTCTGGAGTGGAAAGGTGGGTGAGATATTGTGTAAATACACAGATACATAATGGTGCCTTCAGAGCATGACCTGGGACAGTTGATAACTGCCATGTACTATATATTATATGCTGAGAACAAGCAACAGGAGCATCTGAACTGACAAGGCACTTCTTTTCAAGAAAGAAAACTGAGTAACCATGACAATCATGAAAGGTTTTTTGTTTTTTTTGAAGGGGGAGGGAGGATAAAGTCAGTCTCATTCCCAGTTTCCTGACTTCAAACTGACGCTTATCCCTTAGTTCAGATATATTTCTGAAGTAGCAATTCCTGAGCAAATAGGGATCTATAAAATGGGAAAGAATAAAGAGCCCTTCACGTATTAGTCATGAGTTATGCCCCAAATAAAGGATATCGTAGAGATCTTTTATTAAGCATGAACACCGCCATTGATTTTGTTTTTTTGTTTTCGGATATCATTAGACATGCATATAAAAGTTGACAAGGATATTCGGTACCAGCAGTAAATAAGCACAGGTTTTCTAGGCTGATAAAAAAATCAAGTAATCTTCAAGCCTTTGTGTGCCTATGATTTAGGAGACATCAACCTCCCTCGGCTGGCAGCTGTTTTTTGTACAGCAGTTACCACCATGGCGATAAATTCACAAAAGAGTGATGTGAGAGACCTTGAATTGAAGGTGCTATGTATTTGCTCCTGTGGGCCACTGCACTGACAGTGCCAACACAAGGGAGCATCCAAGGCTGAGACAGGGCCCCAGTCCCAATCCCATGGCTGGCACAGAAGAAAGCAATGCTTTTTTTCCCAACCTGATGTAGGAAATACATCACATGGCCGTTTGCAAAATTCTGAGCTGGGGTTCAAGGAACAGCACTTCCATATGCCCACAAGGGTTTTGAACTTATGACTGTGCACCTCTCTTCTCAGCTTATCAATTTCATGACCCACCAAAAATTGGGTCATGACCCACTGGTAGGTGCTGACCTACAGTTTGGGAACTACTGCTCTAAAAAGAGCTGGTCCGAAATGTAAAAGTCAGTAGATTGAATCATGTCTCAGGTGCTGTTTGGAGGAGCAACTCACCTGAGGCATTTGCATTATCCTTCATTTATACCTCCAACCCCATTTTGCACCAAGGGAGTTCCCATATGGAAGACAGTTGAATGTTGCATGTTTCTTCTTGTGAAACCAGATTCCTTTGCATACAAAACACCTGCTAGCTTTGACATCTAAAATCTTGCACGTCCTGGGACTTCCATACCTCAAAGGGCTCTACCACCCCCTAACAAGGAGATTGTTAAGTTGTTTTTGCTGCCTGCTCAACAGGCTGCTTGGAAAGCAGCAGCTGTAGGGGTTGAGCATTTTCAGAGAAAGCCCCTAAATCTTGGAACCTCCTCCCAGGAAAGATAAGGAAAGCTTCCTTCATTCTTATCCTTTCACAAGTGTTGTAAAGTTTGCCTGATTCACCAAGACTTTGAATGAAACTGTATTGATCTGAGGTTTTTTTTTGCTTCATATGTGCAAGGGTGGTCTATGTCAAACCACTGCCTGAATCCCTCCCCAATTCTGCCAAACTACCCCCTTACTCTGCGGCCTGCCTAGTTCATGACTCTCCTTCCAGAGCACACCATTGATTCTATGAGAAGATGAGGTCCACTCAGCTGACCTCTCTCCGTGGCATCCAGCATTGCAGTCTCTGCCACTTCCTCTGGTGATTGTGTAGGGAATTCTGGGGGCCGCAGCACCAGGTGCTCCCTACTTGCTTTACTTTCCTCTCTCGCTCAATGTCTAGTGGAGCTGCTGCCTCTTCTAATGGTCACAGAGGGTGTGCTGAGCTTCCACTAACCATTAGAGGAAGCGGTGGTAGTGGCATGGGATGCCAAGGGAGAGTGATAACCTTTCTCCTTCCTCCTTTCTCCTTGTAAGCTACGATGCAAGGGAAGGATGGAGTTAGTCTGGGCTCCACGGAGGTGGCAGAGGAAGGCGGTGAATGGGAACAAGGTACCCCCCTGCCAACTTGCTGTCTGTCACACTGTTTTTAACTCACACCATAGACAGGCCAGCCTGGCATGTATGTTTTTAAATATTGTTTTATGTTGTGATTTTGTGTGTGTGTGTGCGTGTGCGTGTGTGTGTGGGGTGTTTGGAAAAGTGGTAGAAAATAATAAATTTTAATAAATACAATAAAATAAAATAATTTAACTTATTTCACAATGGAATTCCGTACGCAACAGAACATAATTTGTTGGTTGAAAACATCCAAGTGAATATTAAATGTATTTTTTTACAGAGAGTTTAACAAGTATTTTGCTGTAACTGGCTTATGGATGCAAGTATCAATTATGTTCTCAAAACATTTGGAGTAAAACATCACATTCACCTCCTCAGGTCTTAGCTTTATGGGAGCTGGAGCATGGCTTCAGCAATGGTAGGGTTTTCTCAGTCTGATATTAAGAATTGTGCTCAGGCGCTTATCAGAAATATATACCAAATACCTCTTCTAACTCAGGGATTATCATCTTGTTCCCTTTGGTGTTTTTAGGGCCCTTAACATAAAGTATTGTCCGATTCCTCAAAGCAAGGTCCTACCTTGACAGCCAGGGTGTATTCTGCTGTCATAAGTATTTACAAATTTACACACCCATGAAAAGATTCCCAATTTGAGGAGTACCATCTATATTAAAGAATCAATCACCAAGATGGTTTCATTCCTGATGGAAGCCAAAAAGCACAGTTCAGATATTGAGATCTCCGACTGAATTCCCTTGGAAAAAAATGATGGGAGCCCACTGTCATCCAGAGGGCAGAGGGACAAAGAATTTGGAGAAAGTGGTTCAAATGTTGGTGGCTCATGACTACGTTCATAACATGACTTTTTTAAAAATAGAATCAGCTGCCTCATCAAACAGATTCTTGCAAACAGCTACTGCTGCTCCAAAACTGGCAAAAGTGCAGGCTGGCTAGAAGTCTGTTGGGGCAAAGGTTCCATTTTTATGAATGTGATATGATACTGTTAGAATGTCACATGCACTTGGAGAAGTAATGGTCCATCAACAGGAACGAGAGCTTAGACAGCTTTAAAAGAATAGACCAATTCATAGAAGACAGACATAGCAGCATCACTTAGGCCAGACAGCTAGATAGAAGCTCATCTTCAGCCTGAAGTAGACCTCTGAGCAGTTATGCAAACAACAGAGGAGGAAGACTGCCTTTCTAGCCTGCTTGTGATCTTCAGGAGGGCATCCAGCTAGCTACACTGGAAGCAGAATGCTGGACTAGATGAACCCTCCATGTAATCTAGTAAGACAGTTGAGCTTAGTATTGCCATTCTTCTAGGCCAGGGATGCCCAAACTCCAGCCCTTGGGCCACTTGCGGCCCTTGAGGACTCCCAATCTAGCCCTCAGGGAGCCCCCAGTCTCCAATGAGCCTCTGGCCCTCTGGAGACTTGCTGGAGCCCGTGCTGGCCTGATGCAACTGCTCTCAGCGTGACAGCCAAATGTTAGACTTCTTGCGTGAGCTGTGGGACGAGGGATCCTCCACTGCTTGCTATTTCATATCTGTGATGCAGCAGTGGCAGCAAAGGCTGGCCTTGCTTTGTGCAAGGCCTTTTATAGGCCTTGAGCTATTGCAAGACCTTCATTCATTTATATAAGTTCCATCTCTGATATATTCATTTATGTAAATTTATTCAAATTTGAAATGTGAATTAATTCTTTTTTCCCGGCCCCCGACACAGTGTCAGAGAGATGATATGGCCCTCCTGCCAAAAAGTTTGGATACCCCTGTTCTAGGCTGTCCCCTATCCACACACATCTATCTGCTTTGTGCAGAACACATCAGTTGTATTAGTACAGCTGACTGCTCCAAGGCACTGTATCAGAGCAACATCTTGGTTGTTTTGCTCCACCATGGCTCTCAACATCACCTTTGAACTCAATTCCATCCACATTTGTCTTGCAGCCTAACCACAGGATCAGGCTATTAGGCTGTTTTTAGGTATAGTGATGGAATGGTAACAGCTCTCCATTATAGTTCCATTGTAAATATGCAACATGATCAAAAATATGGTTCCTCGGAAGGCAGTCCCGTTGGGCTTTAGCTGGAATAGTTGGCCTTAAGACTGCAGCCTGAATGTTAACACAGCTGGCAGATATTTTAACTGCCTGATTTCCCCCAAAACACAGCTCCTGCTGATAGAATGCTATGGCTGTCCCCATGTATCAGTTAATATAATGTAGAATTACAATTTAAAAGACCCCAGAGAATGTTGCATTTAAAACAGACATTTGCCATGTATGATTATTGCAGAAGGTAGAATTATTCTTTGGAAATGCATTTCCTTCTCCTGTTGGTTCTTTTGGGACACTTGGAACTACTGCTGGATTTTTGGGGAGAGAGTTTTAATACCCAGCAATCTGAGGAGCAAGATTTTAAGATACAGTATAGTGGTATTCCCATTCTCTGGAATTCCCTCCCTCATGAGATGTGCCGTCCTTACCAGCTTTCTGGAGGAGAATGAGAACTTTTTCAAATTTCAGCTGGCCTTCTCTGATTTGTTAAGCTGCCCATTATGTTATCTTCTCAATACTTCCTTGTTTGTTCTTGGATCTAGTCCTGCTGCTGTTTTGGGTTATTTTTTTTTAATTTTTGTGTTCCTCTGATTATTTCTAATGTGTTGAATTTTCTGTGTGTAAGCTGCCTTGAATCCAACTTCAGAAAGGCAGGTATAATTTTTCAAAATAAGTAATTTCTCTCTGGGCCCTCCTTATGAGTTTGTTACCTGTAAAGCTACACAGCCAACTAGCTTGAAGCCAACATTCTAACTTATTAGAATTTTAGGAGTTGGTCTGAGCTCAGATGCAGCTGCAGGACTCATGAGCTCCGCCATAAAACATGTTTTCCATGCCAATGAAAAATATGAAGTTATTATTTTACAACAGAGTGCCTTTCAGCATGTCTGGATTGATCACTTGCTTGTAGGTGAGCAGACCTCCCATATCTTGTGCAAGGAGTTTACATCCTAATCCTAACCAACTTTCCAGCACTGATGCAATCGAAATGCAGCCCCGAGATAAGGGAACATTCACTTTATCTTGAGGAGACCTCAGTGACTGTCCCCCACCACAGAATGCAGCGAGTGCCCCATAGCTGCATTGGTGCTGTATGTTGGTTAGGATTGGGCTGTTAGTGTCAAATTAGACAAGATGTCGAAATTATGTGACTGATCTCCTTTTTCTGCCTCAGAAAGCAGCCTGAGTGTCCCCACTTCAAAATTTAGATGAGAGTTGGGGGGTGGAGGTCTAATAATTTTCGCTCTGTGCAGCAGTCCCAATCTAAATTGCTCTTCACTATTAGCCATGAAGGAGAAAACGTAGAAGCACAAAATTACATCTGTACTTTGTTTGGGGCTGATAGCCTGGGTGAGTATGTGTGTGAAGTGGGGAATCAGTGCAGAAGCAAAGAATTAACACTCTCTTCCCTGGTCAAACATCCTAGTTGCTTTTTGAGAAAGAAAAAAAATGTCAGGGGTGCCAAACACAGATCTCCTACATCATGTCTAGTTGGCACTTACCCTTTGGTTAGAGCAGGGGTCGGCAACCTTAAACACTCAAAGAGCCATTTGGACCCATTTTCCAGAGGAAAAAAACCTCAGGAGCCACAAAACCCTTTTGACGTCTAAAATGAAGATAATACTGCATATATAGTTTTTTCCCCCACCTTTATGCTCTCATAGGTCCCGTTTTTATAATGTTGCCCCCTCTTGTAGCTTTTAGTTAGTTTTGTCATACATTCTTGTCCTATGTTTTCAGACGCCTGGTCCTCTATGGTGTTTTGCCTGATTCCAAGGCCATTCTCTGCCTGGAGAATTAGGCCCACTTTAAGCAAATGAGCTCCCCTCTTTCCCCCAACAAATGACCCTGGTTCTGCCCTGCAGTCCTGCTGGACCCCACCTCCAGGGCAGCTCGCCTGTTCAACCTGCAGAGGTTGAAAGGAGGGGAACCACAGGCCAGCTTCTGCCCTGCCTGCCTGCCCTCACTCAGGCTGCAACCTTCTCCACACTATCCTGGGAGTAAGCCCCATTGACTACAATGGGATTTCTGAGCAGACAAGTTGGTTTGAGCTCTCAGGCTGCAGTCCTCTCCACACTTTCCTGGGAGGAAGCCTAACTGACTACTTGTGAGTAGACCTGCATAGGAGGGGGCTGAGGCTGCAGCCCTCCACACCTTCCTGGGAGGAAGCCCCACTGACTACAGCGGGGCTTACTTGTGAGTAGACCTGCACAGGAGGAGGCTGAGGATACAGCCCTCCACACCTTCCTGGGAGTAGCCCAGGGACTACATCAGGGCTTACTCTGGAACAGACCTGGAACAGACGGGCTCCCACTCACCCGTCCTTGCGCTTGGCCTTGAGCAGGCTTCAAGGCTGCTATCCCAGGCGCCCTTTCCTGGGAGTAAGCTTCATCCTCTGTAATGGGGCTTACAACTGAGTAGACACGTGTAGCAGCAGGTGCCAAGGCTGCCATCCCAGGCACCCTTTCCTGGGAGTAAGCTTCATCCCCTGTAATGGGGCTTACAACTGAGTAGACACGCATAGGAGCAGGCTCCATGGCTGCAATCTCAGGCACCCTTTCCTGGGAGCAAGCTTCATCCACTGTAATGGGGCTTACTACTGAGTAGACACACAGGATGTCTCCTCTGCTGTGGAGGAAAAGCCTCTCCTTGCACTGAGTGGGGACCTGCTCAGGGAAAGTCTGGCTGCAAGGGCTTGCAATGGCTGAGGAGGAGGGCGGATCAGGATTGGCTGGTAGTCAGCCAGTGAAGGGCCCTGAGCCATTCCAACAGAAAAAGCCAGGAGCCTGCTGGATGCTGATTGGCTGAGCCTGCTGGAGAGTTGGGGAAGGGAAAAACAGGGACCTTAAGCCTGCAGAGCGGGCAAAATTGAAAAGGGAAACCAATGCGGGGCAGGTGGGGGTGAAGGGAAAGGAGGGCAGTGAGCTCAGCGGGTGGAGGGAAGCAGCCCGCCCTCCCAACACAGGTGCCTCCTGTCACACTCTTTGCCACTTTCACCTGGAGGAGCCGAAGCAGACAGCTGAAAGAGCCGCATGCGGCTCTAGAAACGCAGGTTGCCAACCCCTGGGTTAGAGGGTCACAGCTTCCAGAAAGACATGTCCCCTAATAGCTTTCATTTCACAAGTCAAAGACTAACCATGTCATAGGGTCATTAAAAGAGAGAAAAGATTGATGGGGCTCAAGTTCTTACACTGAAGGTGGCCTGTACCCTCTCTACACAGTATACAAATTGTCTCAGCTTCTGGACAACGTGAAATGGCAGTCACATCCTTGAGAAGAACAAATCCCTGATTCATACTTGCAGTAGCCCCTAAGGGAGAATAAGTATGGCAACTTGCTTCTTGTAACGCTAAGATCTTCTGCTTTTGAATTCAAGGTCCTGAATGGGGAAACCATCTCTCTCTCTCTCTCTCTCTCTCTCTCTCTCACACACACACACACACTCACACACACACTCTATTCTTACCTTGAGAGGTCAGGTGTGATGGCATTTCAGCATGTTCTGCCAGCTGCTGGCTTGGAGGAATTATAGGAGGACTGAACACACTTAACCAGTCCCTGAAAAACACAATTTGAGCTGAGTGTCTGAAAAAGTGCTTTAGTTTACAAAACAATAGACACAACTGTGTGTAACAAGCATTGATTAAACATCCAACACTTCTCTCTCTCTCCCCCCTTTGTTGTCGCCTCCCCCTCCACACCATCTCCCTTACTGGTTTGGCAAGTCTGGCAAGGCAGAAAAGAGACTAACAAAAATGAGAGAGGGGGATTTGTACATTGCAAATTTGTACATTTGCAAATTTTTTCAGGACCATATCATTTCTGGGTCACATAATGTCAATGTGATACACAATTACCTCCCGAAACACAAAACACAAACAGATATTTTCAGTTTGTCCCAGTTTAAAATAAAGGAAACAGTCTATGGAACTCATTGTATGTTGCTGGACACTGAACAGAAGGATGGAAGTTGAAGTTTGAGTCTACAAGGATGGATAGGGAGCACTACATTCCTCCCCTTATGGCTGTTGGAAACCTTATAGAGATGGTCTAGTCGAGGGTACCCCAGACTTCTGGCTGTGAGTGCCACATTGCTCAGTCAGTGGGCTGGAGTGGATCAACTACAGAAAATAATATATACATTTTGTACATCACTAAGAATTTTCACAACAGGCAAAAATATTTGCAACATTGTAGCTGTGGGGCTACTTATTCTCTCTCTCTCTCTCAACCCGGCTCTTGGTAAGAACAACTCAGCCCAGGAGTTGCTTCATCTAGTAACAAGGGATGTGGTGGCAGGTGAGGGGGAAGAAGAGGTATGGGGGGAACAACGTAAAATTATAGTGCTTCTGGGCTCAGGGGGCCTATCAGAAAGTGTTAGTGGGCATAGGGTGGCCTGCAGACCATACTTTAGGTAACTCTGGTCTAAACAGACCATATTTAGCAGGTATTGCCTAGAAATGCTTTTAAAAATGAAGGCAATCATGAGGGTTAGGAACTCACTTTAAAAAATAAAAGCCAAGACTATCTCTGGAAACTAGATTCTGACATTCACTACATGATTGTGGCAATGCAGAAAAGGAATGGGCTGTCCCTACCTATGGATCAACTTTTCAGTAAAACAGCAGTGCAGGGGGAAAAAAAAAAACAACCTTAACTTTTTTGTAATGACTGGCCAAGTCCATCTAGAAATGCAACTTGAACAAAATGCTTCTTGACAAAGTGCTCTCCTGTGAAAATAATTTAATACCGACTACGCTTCGATACAGATTGCAACACTATTTGAAGCTGATTCAGCAAAATACAGGGGCCAGAGGCTTCCAGAATTTAATCTTGGAACATCAGTTAAAAATCAACCTTTAATAAAAAAAACACTAATGCTCTTTGTGAGCCAATTCTGTTTTTTTAAGTATAGAAAAGTAACAGGGGACAGGTAAGACCCTCCCCTCTCCCCCAAAAACACCAGAACAGGCTCAACATTTTTATTTTAAAATGTATGAGATTTCTTGGACAGTGGTTCCAGAAAGAGGGGTGAGGGAGGCTGAAGAGACAGTATCCCCCCCCAAGAGTTGAAGGAGGCATGGAAACAGCTGTCCCTGCCTGTGGTGTGTACACTCAACCCATGATGGTCTCTGGTCAAACAGTTTTGCAGGGTTTATGTGATGCCTCAAAACCATCAGAAAACCTGTTTGACCAAAACTGATAGTGGGACAAAAGAAACAAGTTTGTCTAACATCAAGTATGGTACCTTCTCAGTCGTACCTTCTTCAACTCTCTCACTAGGTGAAGAGCGTGAGTGCTTGCCTAGAAGAATGAGCTTGCATGGGAAATGGGAATTTAAATGGTTTTTTTTTTGGTCTGTTTGGCAAAGCTTTACTCTTTTATTAGTGAAAGCACACCTGATTTGAAACTGCTGTTTTAATTGCTCTTCAGAGTTTCACACAGAATTTTTCTCTACCCTATTGGGGGATTGAACCAGGAACCTTCTGCAGGCAAAGCAGATGCTCTTCTTGCACTGAGCTATGGCCCTTTCCTAACCAGTGCTTGCTGCCCAGCAGAAGGCTAACAGAGATGAGGTCAAACATCTTTCTCTCAAGAAGGAGCTCCAGAGCCTGACTACGATTGCAGAGAAGGCTCCCTCCTGGTTTCCAACCAGATGAGTGTCTGAAATTGACGGGACTTACAGGAGGCTCTCTGCCGTTGATCTTAACGAGGGGGCAGGTCCGGATGGGAAAAAGGTTGTCCTTCGAGCATCCTGGGCCCAAACCTTTGAGAACTTGAAATGTTACTACCAACGCTTTAAATTTTGCTCAGGAAAGAAAGCACACTGGTAACCAGGGCAACTGCTGAAGCAATTGGGTCAGCGTGATCCCCGACTGCCTGTTCCCATCAAGCAACTGGACTGCTGCATTCTCAATTGTTTTTTATTGGATACTTGTTTTCTTACTACATTTTACATTTTTCATACGTGTTACTTGCCTTGTGCTTACTTTCAGCAAAGAGGGAAAACCATTCAAATAAATAAGGAAATAAAACATGGTCTTCAGGGTTTCTTTTAAGTCTCCTCACCTAAAGCCTCCTATAAAAGGTTTAGACAAAGAGGCATCAGCCTGGAGCTGAAAAGCTTGCTACATGCTAATAGACAGATTACCCACAAAAAAGGTATCCCCTTAGCTGTTTTACTCCTGTACGGTACTGTTTACATTAGTCTATACACATTTCTCTAGTAACCTTGATTCTTTGATAATTGACAAAAATTAATGACAACTCATTTTTGCCACAAATTTTCACTAGGTGGTTATAGGTAAGCTTCAGCCTCACCCCAATCCCCAGCTGCACTATGAGGATTCTAATACATTCACCACAGGGTGCTTGTAAGGATTAGACCGAGATATTATATATGAAATATTTTGTACACTCAAAAATGCCATACAAATGCTAAGTATTGTTATAATTTTCAACAGTGCCCATGTCTTATAGCTGCAGCCACCCCCTTCAGGCTACTTGGGACCAAGTATATCTGAAAATCAGACACAGAGGCAAACTACATTTTGAGTTGCACTGAAACATTTCTGTGTTCACCACCAATATCCTGTGGATCATTTCATGGAATGACTATGCATTAATCCCCCCTGCTTCCATTATTAGCAGGTTTATATGCTAGACATCTGTTAATGATAATCTCCTTTTTATCTGCAAAGGCACCTGGACAAAGGATACCAAACTGGACAAATTTATTATCCCAGAACTGTTCAAAAAGAGTATTAGGTGAGGATGGCCTCATTTCCTCCTGTCCTCCTAGGGCCTAACTTCAGTGATACATCTGGTTCCAAACCAATGTGTGAAACTCTTCCATCTTCTCTTCCTTACTGGGCACACTGATGTGGGGACAGGGCTTAGTGGGTTTGCTCTTGACACACACCCCAGCATCAGGCAGACAGCATCTAAGTGATGCTTCTCTGAAAGGCAAGGTCAGCCTTAGGGTGATTTGGTTGATTTGGGCCGGCGCTACTCTTGCTGTTGCTCCATAGCTGACGCACTGGCATGGAATTGTCCATGCTGAAGTGTGGTTGACGGAGCATTATGTGGGTCCTCCCATCCACCCCTGGATCCATACGGCTCAAAATGGGCCTCCCAGAAGCAGCTGGCGGTGATGTCATCATGTCACTGCCAGCTATTTCCAAGTGCCATGCTGCATGCTCAGCACCATCAGCCCTGAGCTCTCTGCAGTCTCACTGTGCCACATCTGTTTGGCGAGTGATACTTGGGCCCTCTGCAAAAATGCATCACGTTGGGCCCCATCACTTCTGGGGCTGGCCCTGCTGAAAGGGCTACAGCAAATAGAGAAAACATGATAGCAATGCAAACTCTTTTGGAAATCAAAGCTGGGATTGAGTTGCAGGATATCAAACTCTAATCAGATGTACTATAAGGATCAAATCAGACAATGTATCACCAACCCCAGTGCTTTCTCATTTAATCTAAAGCAGCCACCCAGGCTGCCATCTCTGACCGGGGAGGCGGGGGCAGAATTTTTCTTCCTTGCTGGCTTCCTAGTCAAAATATATCTTTGACAATTTTGGCTCCATGCTAAAAAAAAAAGAGAGAAAGGTATCCATTGCTTTTCCCTGTGAGGCTTTTTCCAGCCTACGGTAACTAAACTCATAATAGAATGGGACTTAGGACTCCCTTGCAACAATCCAACAAACCTATATGTATTCAAAGGCCAGTTTTCAATCAAAAAAGCACAGCAGTTTGTACCTTCCAAGTGGTTTATGTGACCATGCAGTGTACACCAGAAGCATGTTGACAACTTGATACTAGATGGTCCATTGCTTCAGTTCAACATAAACTGCTCCATTTATCCACCATGACTCCTATGCAGGACTTGAAAGATGTGGCATTTATTCTGCTTTCGGAAAAGTTATGTTGATTCCAGGAAGCTGCCTTCTCCCCAGTCAGGACATTGGTCCTCCCTCCTAGCTCACGGCTGTCGCCACTGATGGACAGGGGCTCCCTACACTTTGATGCAGAACTTTTTCTCTGCCTACTTGGAACACCCAGGGACTGAACTTGGGACCTTCTGCATGCAAAGCAGGTGCTCTACCAATCAGCTAGTCTTTCCTTAACAGAAAATCTTTTTTCCCTCTCCAAAGAAAATCTTGGCAGGAAGCAGCACTGAAGAAGGTTGCGATAAATAAAACCTGCTTTGGTCTCTCTATCTTACTGTTGGATTTTCTACTGCTGGTGCATATAATGTTGGCTCCACATCATGTGCTGCTAGTGTGTACACACAATCTGGGGAGAATCTAGGGACAAACACCTACTCCTCCTCAGCCAAGAAGGGAGAAATCCTTCTCATTTTCTGCCTCAGCAACCAGAACTACCGATGCAGAAATTCCACCAAGTTCCTTTGTGGATTTGAGGAAAGGTGTTTAAACTGAGCTTTTTGTAATTTAAATATGAGTAAAAATAAATGCGAAGATGCTTCTCTCACATTACTGTAGGCAGGTCACATAGCTACACTGACAACCTGCTGCAAGGACAAGAAACAGCTGCAATTGCACTGATATGTACTTGCCCATAGAGTGCCCACAGCAGGTTTAGGTTTTAAAATGCCAACAGTAGTCCTTTTTAAGTGATGAAAAAATGGAAGATGATTAGCACTTAATATTCTATACCCATCTACTCTCACGTAAGTTCCACTGAACGCAATGAGACAAACAGCCCAATCCTAACTAAATTGTCCCATGTTGAGGGAGCTGCACCAACAAAGTGTATGTGGCATCTATACAGTTGGGGGGGGGGCGTTCAGAGGCTTTCTCAAGGTAAGGGAACTTTTGTTCCCTTACTTTGGGCTAAGCCTCTGCTACCCCAATGTGTCTCCTTGGATCTGCATCAGCTATTTTGCAGGCATAGAACAGGGTAAAGGAGAGGGAATGGAGGAAGGAATGGGGTTACAATACTGGCATATGCGTGTATTCAGAGCGCGATACCATAGTCTTTCGAGAGTGAAGGTTGCCAACAACAATATGCATGTGCCGCAGGTAACCACTCTCTCCCTCCCTCTCCCATTCCACCTGCCTGCTCAGTCACTTCCCCATTCTTCCTTCTCCCTACCCCATTCCTCCCACCATCCATCCTTGCTGCCAACTTACTGGTGCTGATGGTGGGAAGCCTTTCCACTGTCCTGCTCATGCAGCTTCCAGACATGTGCCCTGGCAGCCACGTCATGTGTGCCACTGCAGCAGCACTTTAGCTGGTCTAATGTGCGTTCAGCCAACAGACAGCCCAGTTGGGACAGGCAAATATTAATAGGATTGCAGTCCCACTGAAAACAGTGAGACTTACTTCTGAGTAGACATGCATAGAATTGTGCTGAAAGATTATTAGTGTCCTATAATCAGAAGTTACATTAATACAATCAAGTAAAATAAATTTCTGCAAACTTCTTCTGAAGTTTGTGCGTAACAGTTTAGATATCACTTCTTGGACTACTGCAGCCATTTAACATTTTAGCCTAACCTGAACATGATAATTGTGCGTCTTCAGGACACTGCTCTTCAACCTATTGGTTTCTTTTACACACGGCAAGCTCCTTCTTTTTCAGCATCACCAGATGGATCAGAGCTGCATCATGGTTAGCTGGCCGTTTGCCCTATGGGCCGTCTGCCTGCCGGCAGCACCTGCATACACCAGTATCATAAGCCCATTCCTTCCTCCATTCCCTCTCCCTTACTCGAGGTCAGCAGTAAGGGTCAGTAGAGTGTTTGTGGACCATGCTTGTCAGGATTCCATTTCTAATGAAGCATTAAGAAAAAAAAAATCTAATTTTAAGGGGAGAGCAATGAAGGTTGAAAGAACACCTGCAGTAGGACTTCCATGATCTCTTATGCTGTAACATGACCAAGAAAAAAATCCTTTCCAGTTTGAGAGGGTCAGGGCTATATGTGCAGGTGACCAGGTAATAAGCAGAGAGTTTTCAGAGAAGCTGCAAGTAGGAAGTTACATGCAGGAGGTTTAATTCCTGGCAACTTTAAGAACAGTTGGGAAAGATCATTGTCTGAAATCCTAGACATGTATAACCACTTTGGGAAGACAATGTTCAGCTAGATAGACCAAGGACCAAAAGTTTTAGAAAGCAGTCTTTATATGAGGTTGCCAGGAGGGACAGGTGGGAGGGACAGACAACACCAAACTGGTGGTGAAGACCAGAAGTGATTGTGAGGAGCTCCAGAAGGATCTCTCCAAACTGGCAGAATGGACAGCAAAATGACAGATGTGTTTCAATGTCAGTAAGTGTAAAGTCATGCACATTGGGACAAAAAACCAAAACTTCACATATAGGCTGATGGGTTCTGAGCTTCTGTGACAGATCAGGAGAGAGATCTTGGGGTGGTGGTGGACAGCTTGATGAAAGTGTCGACCCAATGTTCAGTGGCAGCGAAGAATGCCAATTCTATGCTTGGGATCATTAAAAAAGGTATTGAGAACAAAATAGCTAATATTATAATGCCGTTGTACAAATCGATGGTAAGGCCACACCTGGAGTATTGTGTCTAGTTCTGGTCGCCACATCTCAAAAAGGACAAAGCAGAAATGGAAAAGGTGCAAAAGAGAGTGACTAAGATGATTATGGGGCTGGGGCACCTTCCTTATGAGGAAAGGCTACGGCGTTTGGGCCTCTTCAGCCTAGAAATGAGGTGCCTGAGGGGGGACATGATTGAGACATACAAAATTAAGCATGGGAAGGATAGAGTGGATAGAGAGATGCTCTTTACACTCTCACATAACACCAGAACCAGGGGACATCCACTAAAATTGAGTGTTGGGAGAGTTAGGACAGACAAAAGAAAATATTTCTTTACTCAGCATGTGGTTGGTCTGTGGAACTCATTGTCACAGGATGTGGTGATGGCATCTGGCCTAGATGCCTTTAAAAGGGGATTGGACCAATTTCTGGAGGAAAAATCCATTACGGGTTACAAGCCATGATGTCTGTGTGCAACCTCCTGATTATAGAAATGGGCTATGTCAGATGCAAGGGAGGGCACCAGGATGCAGGTCTCTTGTTATCTGGTGTGCTCCCTGGGGCATTTGGTGGGCCGCTGTGAGATACAGGAAGCTGGACGAGATGGGCCTATGGCCTGATCCAGTGGGGCATGTTCTTAGGTGGATGAGGAACCTTATCTCAATAGGCTCACTAAGTGGATGAATGCTCTGTGTGGAAGTGGATGAAGGGGATGCTTAAATGCAGAGGCTGGTATTCAGGTTTCACCCTCCTCCAGCTGCAAATGATAAAGATGAGATGTGAGTTCCAATTTAAGCCTGGACAAGCTCGAAGGGAGCTTTGCCCGACTCAAGTTGGGGCCAACTTATTTGAGAAGAGAAAGGTTGCATTTTGAGTTTCTCCTGTCGAATACTCACCCCCATCCCAAACTTAAAGGAATGTTGGCACACATTGGCACACATGGTGATGCTGTGCAAAGAGCACCCTTGTCAACTGGGCTTCGGCATGAGAAGCTCCCAGATGATGATGAAGTAAGCCCGTTATGCACAAATTGCATCTTTGTAATACCTTTTCTTCCACAAAGACTGAAGTAGCCCTACACTCCAAAGTTGGTCCGCAAACCAATAAGCGTCTATGCTGAGATCTTTGCTTTGCAATAATACGCAGCTGATGGATAAACCTTTAAAAAAGTCAGCTTATAACGGCAATGCTGACAAATGTGTTCTTCTAGCAGCTAAGACAAGCCTCTTAAGTTTCAGTAGTTTCAAACAAGTGTATGTGTGCAAGGGAGACAGTGAAAGCATGGGGGCACACACCTTTTAAATTATATTGTCCTTTGTCCAAATCTCCCCTCCTTTCTGGTCTTCGCTAGAAGATAAACAGCCCAGCATGAAGGCATCTTAGAGATCAGAGTATGGCACAATGTGGACTACAGCCTTCTAAATCATTCCTAAACCTGTTTCAGATGCGACAACATTCCCGTATGGAAAGCATTTCCATGTAGGAAACAGTACACAGCCTCCATGTGCAACCACAACCCGTGACACTGTATATGTGGATTGCACTCTATTTCCAACTGAAGGAAATACTTTATAGATCTCCTGTAAAAGGAGACAGGTTTATCTCCTCAAAAGAAGGAGGGGGGAAAAAACCTAATCAAGGATTTTGCTTAATTAGAGATGTACTCTCATTATGTTATCAGAGCCTCAAGTGGAATCAATACAATCAACATGCAAGGAGCTATCTATGGGTTTCCTGATAACAAAAAGTTAAATGCAGAGTCTTTTTGACATTGGAACTGACATTGCCTAAGGAAGGAGGGCAGGATTAAAAGTCAAAGTTAAGCTTGCCCACTAAGAGTAGCAAGTCATTGGGCCTACAGCACTAGAACACTGTATCTTCTACACAGAAAGCAACCTTATTCTTCATATATAAATGAGGAACAGCTGTAGCCCTGCTGATGGAACCCTCCCCTGCCCACATATAGTACCAGTAGCATGTTTCAAACTGGAGTTTGCAGTGGCTGGCTGGACATGCTACACATGCACATAGGTAATCAATGCACACTACACAGGTGTTTATGCAATGCAGCATTCTCTGTGTCTTTGTGCATGTAGGGGGAGGAGTATGCTGAGAGTGGTGGTGGGACATTCCAGAAGTTGTTGGTCTCAACAGAGGAGTACAGGTGCCAGTTCAATTTGGCCCAAAAGATTAGCTATGGTTGGACAAGTGCAAGATTCCTTTCTTGTTCTCAACTGGTTGGCCAACTTTCCATTCCCATGATTCTGATTTGCTTCCATATTCTTCTTGACTTCTTCTAGTCTTTCCTTCATTAGCTCTCTAGTCTTTGTTCACGGGCTCATATGTCTCCTTTCCTTAGGTCCTCACTGTTTCCAACTACTATCTCTTGATTCCTCTTTTGTACTTAGATCCCAAGATATCCTGCCCATCTTGATAAAAGATTGATAAAAATCAATTATTTGAAAAAATTGAAATGCTTTTTAAAATGTAAATTGAATATCTTAATTTTTTTTAAAAAGGTAAACACTAAGGGAAACTTAAAGTATACCTTGGTTACAATGAAACTGGATGTAAGCATGCTAGCCCTAGAGGGAATCTGCAAATTGAATCGGTGCCCTTGTCATGAGTCACTTTGGATTTTGTGAATAGATGTTAGGGTCTAGGGTGCTTGTGTATCCATGAACCACAGAATATTGCTGCGGCAGTTCTGATAGATCTGAAGAGAGTTTCTGAGATTCTCCAGCTACAAGCAAAACTGTAGCCTGGAATGCATCTCCCTTTTGTGTTCAGATATCCTTTTGGCTATCAAAAAAGGAAAAAAGTCATCAAACGGGTACAGGCAAGTTCACACCGGTCTATGTGAGGGAGAGGGTGGTGTGTGTGGAAGGAAGTAGTGGGAGGGCATTTTGGAGGTGGGGAAAGGTGTTTTTGGGTGGGGGTGAGGATCAGGTCTGGAAGGGGAGGTTGGGGTGGGCCTCTGCTGTATTCTAACCCCCCTCCTGGCTGATCTGGCATTATCTAGCACAGATCTGAGAAGCTGCAGAGGGATGGGGCTTTTCTTAGAGTAAGAGGAAAAAGATCTCCTTACCCTAAGGTGATCTCCAGCCACTTCCTAACCTGCTGTGGATTCAGTGCAAGCCATGCAGCCTGGCTGTGCCAATGCAGGTTAGGATTGTACTGTTAGTTAAATCAGTCCCCCTTGGGCATACCCCAGCTATCCTTCCCTTGGTCCCTCATCCCTTCATACCTGCTTTCTGCATTTCCTCATGCTCCTTGCTTCAACCAGTTGCCTCCCCTTGTCTGTTAGCTTTTCATTCTTCTCATACTCACTCATGTGTCTGTCTGCCTGCCTACCTACTTGCCTACCAACCAACCAACCAACCAACCAACCAAACAGGCACATCATTTTAACCTCATGATAATACTAGTCTAATATTATCTAATACTAATCAAGTATCATCAGTAACTACAGGCGTGCTCCACTCAACTATGGGATATGTTCTCTGATCGCCATTGTTATGCAAACATTCCACCCAATCTAGTGCCTTCACTGTATAGACAGACTCTCCCTGCCAGACACTAGCTGGCTGCACAGACTACTGGAGATAGATTGCCTCTTCTCCACATTAAGAGTCTCTTTGTTGTGTAAACAGACAATCTGCTACAGGCTATGGGAGGCCTGTCTGCCTCATTAAGAGTCACTTGTTGTGCTTTGGCCACTGATATATATGCATTCCGTCATTAAGCAGAAGGTTGTTAAGTGGCGCATGACTGTACTTGTTTGCATATCCTTTGGGGATTTCCAACCATGCAAATTGGTGCAGAGAGAGTGAAAGGATTCAACAATGCATATCAGCCATCTTGTTCTATCATATCACCCAAATATCAGTTCTAAGGGGGAAAGGACTTTGAATGTACTTTCTCCTAGGTGATAGGGCACAAGACTCCCAGATTGTCTTCCTTTTTCTGATGCTTACAAACTGTACTTCAACTGTTCAACAAAACTGTTCAGGAGGAGGAGGAAGAGAAGGAGGTAAATGGACTTATGAATGTGGGAAATTAGATAGAGACAGTAGTCCTTATTCACTAGAACATTAATTGATTCTGGAGCAACTCATCATACAAGGTTAATATACATAATAGAATCTGTGGAGTCAAGTTCAACATTTATATGCAACTGTTCAGATATGATAAAGGACTATAAAGCTGTGCACCTGCTTGTATATTCTAATTATGGGATATTAACATTGATCAACTTGGTAGCATATATAAATCAATACAAGGTGACCTAGCTATTAAAAACACACCATTTTTAAGGGAGCTTTGGAGCATATGATAAATTAACATTTAAAGTGTGTTTTTTTTGTAAACAACCTGCACCTTCTCTGTCTCTACTAATAATAGCCTTTACGCTTGTAAAAACGGTCACTTTCCTTTCAGTAAATACAGATATTAAAATCATGTTTTTACAGAGTGTTTACAGAATTTTTATTTATTTCAGTTTATAGGGTCACTTTTCCACTCCCAGAGAGCCCTGTAAGTGGCAAATATGAAATAAAAATATTCATAGAACTGAACTCATAAAAACAAACAAAAAATTCAAATATTAAATTAACAATAAAAACAGAAGCAGTATATAAAACAGGATCAGCAGCACAGACAGACATCATTTGTATATAAATGGGGGGGGCCCAATAACACCAAGGGTACTACAAAACAGCAGAGTCTTCATAAAACATCAAAATGCCAGTAAGCTGTGGGCCAAATGATCCTCTGGGGGCAACAAGTTCCATAATTTGGATGTCGCAACGGAGAAGGCTGTGCCCTGAATGCTAACAAATTACACCTCTGACAGTGATAGAACTGTCTCTATCACAGTGATAGAAGGGCCTCTACTGAAGACCTTAGCGGACTGGCAGTATCATGGGGCATTATGGGTGCTTGCATCCTATTTAATAAGCAACCATATCCTTCTGAAATAAATGGAAATGCTATTGATTTTAACACAAGTCAGTGAAACCTTATACTATAAATCCAGTTATTTGCTGCAGGCACTGGATCGCCAATGCAGTCACGGAGTTCCCCTGCTCACAAAGGCTTCGCATTAATTTCAGAGCGTAAGCTTCTCTGCCTCCCTTCCACTGATGTAAATGAACAAACCAGATTATGTAGTCAATTCATGTGTGCACCAAAGGACACCCAGGGCTCTAGGACAGAGTACTGGTGTTTCCAACCAAGGCTGCACTGCCAGCCCATATGCCTGAAATGCATAACATATTAAGAACAAGGAAAGAGAGATTCACGTCTACCTTACTATACCTCTGCTGTCTTGCTTGAAACCAATCATTTTGGAATCGTCCCGTTCACTTCAGAGCACATTGGTGTAAAAACAATGATGTGTCCCTACTAGAGCTTAAAGACTAATACATTTATTGTGGCATAAACGCTCATGGTCAGAGCCCACTGGGTTATATGCTGCTCAACAGAGAAAGCGGATTGCTACAATAAGTTATGCTTTTAACAATGCAGCCAGTATCTTACACCTATACCAAGGATGAGCAACCTGACTAACTTCTATGTCCGCATTTGCCTATATACAGAAACTCAATTAACAAACTTATAAAGGGTGTTCATATCAAATCAAAGCTGGATGACATGTTTGAGAATTTGCAGAATTATACATGAACAAACTCATGTCAATCCAACTTCCTGACAAACAAAGTCAGCTTTAGACAATGCGATCGGGCTAGTGGCTGGCCAGAACTGAGTGTGGGTGGATGGAAAATAAAACAAATAATAGTTTATGCTTGCATTCTTATTATACATTGCCCCTATTTTTTAACGCTTGTCTCCATACCCATAGAAACTGGTTTTTTAAAAAAATAAGAGTTAAAGTTGAGGGCTAAACCACATGACACAATTGTGAGAACACAATAAGAACACAATTGTGTTTCTGCCTTAAAAAAAAAAATCTGCAGGGGATGGGAATTTAATACTTTCACAATGAGGTCCTAATTTTAAAAAAATTCTATTTGCACTGAAAGGGAAGCTGTACCAATGGAAGATTCTCTCCCAGGGAAAATAAAAAAAGGTGGTGGTTTTTATCTGGTCTGCAATGTTAACCCTTCTCCTATGCCACAGCCCCAACTGGGATGTCACTGGCAGGTGCTTTTTTTTTTTTAAATGCAAAAAAGAGGCATAATGACACTTTTAGCATCATGTGACATTTGAGCTGGAGAATCTCTGGATTTGACTCCACCTGGATGGTCCACCAGCCTTTTCCAGGAATTGCATATGCTTTGTGTCTGAAAACATTTATCACCGAATGTAGCTTTGTATACAGTCTTACAATCTCTTTCACCAGAGATGACATAAAACGAAGATAAATTGAAGAATGCTTGATGATAAGTTCCTAATTCAGGTGTATAATTGTACCCAGCCCCAGGTCAAAACAAATAGAAAGGAATTCTATAATGGATGAAAAATGCTCAGCTGGAAAATTGAAAATTATAAAAATGCATTACCTACCTGAATGGCAAGCAGTAAATTCACAAAAACAAATGGGGTGTGTGTGACTCCACTGTCTGTAATATATGCCACATTTCTCAGAGCTTCATACTGCAGTATAAATGTTTGCACTTTTTTGGGTGGGAAGGGGAAATATATTGTTTAAAAAGGCACAAAAATATTTTAAGGTCAAAACTGGCAATGTGTTGATGATTTAAAAATGCAAGGTGAAAGCAACATTATATTTCTCTTCTAGAGTGTTATTGTAGTGTTAAAATATCATTAAATCAGCACAAACCACACTTATCATTTCCTGCACATTTTTCACAGTAAGCTGCATTCTGACTATGAGTAATCTGTTAATCTGTTCTTTGCCTCACAATCCGTCAAAGTGACAGATTCATTCCATCCCTAATACAGAATATCTTCATTTACTGTATGTTCCGTGCTAGAAACTTTCTTTTTTTTCTTTGCTAGCGCTGAGATTTACAAAATCACAGGCAAATGCACAGAATGTCACAAGCCTCGCTCTTGCCACTTTCCACACCACTTCAGAAAGTTCAGCCAAAGACATGCTGAGTGCTCTTAATCAAAACAAAGATTGCCATACAACAGCGAGGATTTTTAATGGCCCTGAAAGAAACAACCTCAGCCCACTTAGCTCTAAAATCCTTTTGATTTCAGAGGGGCTGCTTTCTACTTTGAAGAAGTTCGAGGACAGCAGTCTGAATAACTGGAAAGGCCACACAATAATATTCTGTGGAGACTCCCTGAGGGCGAATACACACATCCTGATGGAACACTAAACAATCACTTGCATGTGTGAAACAGTAATCAGAGATGAAACATCACAAAGAGAGTTTTCATATCACCTGACATCAGCTCCAACGCAATTATGAACACTGCTTTAATCCGTTTAATTGGTAGATGCATCAACTAAAGTTTTAGCTGATTAACCAGGAGGGGGTCAATTTTAATTGGTAGGGCTGAAAGTTAAGAGAATGCTTCTTAAAATGTATTTGAGGTTGCTTTAATTCTGGCAGAGTGTAAAAGGGAGTTTAAAATAGAAAAGAAAATATGAACAGTGAGAGGAATGTTTACCACGTGGTTCACTCCAGTCTTCAGACAGCGTTTTCAGTGCTCCCCCATGCAGGCCTTATAATGTAAGAAATGACCCACATATGCCAATGATCGTCCCTCAAGAAGCATATTGCTACTTGCAAATAGCAAGATGGTATGAGGGCCGCAGAGTTTGCACCCACATATTTCTAGTCCACTTTTGTATTTTAACAATACACAAAATGACTTTTAAAAAGTTATTTAGAACAATGTAAATGCCAAAGCAGCAGAGAGTAGCAAAAAATAATTAGGATCATACATTTTTGATAATGTATGAAGATAATTATGAAGATAATTAAAACTCATATAAAATTATGATGAGCAAAAACAGCAATCCAAAACCAGTCACAAACTCTAAAAAGCTACTCTTGGAAAACAAAAGTCTTGGAAAACAAAATCTTAATTTGCTCTAGGAATAAAAAATGAAGGTACCTCCTCTGCCTGTTGGAGAATAGCTTTGCACAAACAGCACTCACCACTGTGATGACCCTCTTCCCCATTGCACGTCTAACTTCTCCAGGTGGGAAACCTGGAGAATACCTCTGATGCAGATCTTAAGTTCTGGGCAGGTTCAAAAAGGGAACACAGTCCTGTAAAGGATGCCATTTTTGGCCCAATCCTACCTAACTCCTGTATGGGCGATGCAGTGGCAGGCACCCGATGAATCCCACAGGGGAGGTTTTGCCATGGGAAGCCTCCTTGGGGGAAGTGAACCTTAGTTCCCTTCCTCTCGGGCAGGGGTGCCCAAATCCTGGCCCTGGGGCCACTTGCGGCCCTTGAGGACTCCCAATGCGGCCCTCAGGGAGACCTCCAATGAGCCTTTGGCCCTCCGGAAACTTGCTGGAGCCCACACTGGCCCAACGCAACTGCTCTCAGTGTGAAGGTGACTGTTTGACCTCTCTTGTTAGCTGTGGGATGAGGGCTCCCTCCACCGCCTGCTGTTTCATGTCTGTGATGCTGTAGTGGCAGCAAAGAAAAGGCCAGCCTTGCTTTGTGCAAGGCCTTTTATAGGCCTTGAGCTATAGCAAGACCTTCATTCATTCATATAAGTTCCACCTCTAGTATATTAATTTATGTAAACTTATGTAAATTTATTCAAATTTTAAATGTAAATTAATTGTTTTCCCCCTGGCCCCCAACACAGTGTCAGAGAGATGATGTGGCCCTCCTGCCAAAAACTTTGGACACCCCTGCTCTGGGGTAAACCTCTGCGAGGCCATTGGGTCAACCCAGACCTGTACCAGCGATGTCGCTGGGCAAGTCTGTGTTAAACTGGGAAGGGGGGTGTTAGGATTTAGCTGCTGCTGTCACCACTGAACTGACCCAGTCTGTCACCCCCTTCGCTGACCCAGTCTGCCTACCCCACCCTGTTATCTCCTTGTTCAGCTCATCCCTATCCAGGTCAGTGAGCCTTCTCTGGTCTCCTGGTGCATGCAAGATGCTCTGGTGTCCCTGCTAGTGTTCCAGCAGCATGTGACTCTGTGCACTGCCAAAATGTAGCTTGTGACTGCCGTGAGGCAACTTATGCTGGTAGAACAGTTGTTCTGCCAGCAGGGCAGCCCAATAGAATTGGACTGCCTGAAATTCAAAGGCTAAGAACAAGCATTTTGAATCAACATTGTACAGTGGTGACCAGTTGACTATAGCCTCACCAACAGAGTACTTTGGGGCCACTACATCACGCAACAGCAGTGAACACTACAAGCCAAATGGGTGAGCTACATCGACAAACCCTTAAAACATATGACAACAAGCCCACTCATGATTACCAAATGGTTCCAGTGTGAGTGGTTACAACTCTTTAGTAGGTTGCAGTCTCAGCTGAACTCTTTGTCTTGCTGTTCTGAGTGAATTGCCCCTTTTGCTGAGGGAGGAAGGCTGATATATTTCTCAAGGTCTAAATGCTATTTTATGAGAGTATTAAAAATAGATACAGATCTCTCCTTAGATTGTTTTCTTTTCAGCATAGTTAGGCACAATTTGTAAGTCAATGTTATCTCAAACAAAGGAAGCCTATATAGCTATCTGTGAAAGAAACCATGCCTTCTCAAATACAACCACAGAGTCCTCATTGTGACTTCTTGTGTTTATTCATTTCTTGGGGCATATCTATACTACAGGTTTAAATTGGTTTAACAGTAATCTACACTGCAATAACTATGCAGACCTACTTAGAAGAAAGCCCCTCTGAATTCAATGGGACTTACTCTAATGTCAATGTGTAAAGGATTGTAGCCTTAAAGGAGTTCTGTGAGAGGATTCAGGAACCTCCAACAGAGATTTTTCAATATCCTTACTGTACATAATTCCCAGGGTTCTTTGGAGGAAACAGTTAAGGTGCTATGAAATGAATACACATGTGTACCATGGAACTGCCCAGTGACTGCAGTTCAGAGAGATAACCCTGTATGGACATGTGCATGCTTCCCCACATGCTGTCTACAGGAGGACTCTGTAGATTCAGAGCCCAATCCTGTGGTCCGCGCTGCGCCTCCACAGCTGCAAACATGCTGTAAGGCTCATTTGCGGGGCTTACTGCCGGGCTCCCGCTGGAGCTGGCTCAGCTCCGGCCGGTGCTGAGCCACCACCTGGCGGGCGCCCACATTCTGTGGCTCGGTGGTGCCTGCGACCACCGGGCTGTGGAACGGGGAATGGGGGCATGGTTGGGGCGTGGGGGAGGCGTTCCGGGGCATGGGGGAGGCGTTCCGGGGCATGGGGGAGGCATGGTTGGGGGCATGGGGAGGCAGATCCGCTGAGCCGAGCTCCGCAGCATCCTAGGAGCTTGTGGAGGGCTGCGCGCCCTACACGAGCGCTTTCCCTTTAGCGGCGACCAAACAGTTGCTGCTAAAGTGAGTAGCCCCATTGCGGGGCTGCTTCCCTTACCCGGGGGAAGGGGAAAAATGTCTCCTTCTGAGGAGCCTCCCGCAGTAGTGCAGGAGGCTCTGGATTTGGTGGGAGCCCGCCAGGGAGCCGCTGGGTCCCACAGCTCCAGGCAGCTCAGGATTGGGCTGTCATGCAGCTCTGTGCCTGCTGCTCATTGTGAGAGCTTTGGATTGTATCCTACCAGGGTAATTTTTACATATAGCCGAAATTTTGGTATAACAACTATAGTAGCTTGGTGACAATATAAATAGTGCCAATGGAGAAAAAGCAACCCAATGTTTTATTACCTAATTTAACAACAGCAGCAACAAAACCCCTGTCTTTTTTTTTTTTGCTAACTTTGATTCATGTGTTTATCAGTCTATTAGCTATATAAAAATTGCATTAAGGAACCTGCACAGGGGAAAAGGAGATACTCGGCAAGATCCCTGCATATTCTCATTTCATCTCCGTCAAACAGGTGATAATGAAGCATATCAGTTCTGAGCTGTCAGTGCTTGGATTCGCTTGTCTGCTGCTTCGTATGCCCACGCATTTCACAAAGTGTCAATTAGCGGTTTTCTTCTTTAAAAAGAAGAAGAAGACGAAGAAGAAGAAGAAAAAAAGCTGAGCACAAGCAAACCATTCATTTTAGGAATTATGTTTTAATGCTTCAGCAATTCATAAAACACCTGAAACTGACTTCTAATAACCAGCCACCTCACGTTTAATAACGCTTGCTTTCTCTCTCATAAGCCTGTGCCTGAAAGCCTTCTGCTGTCTTGTACTATAGATTGCCACCCATTTATTCTTAATGGATGGCTAGAGAACTAGGGGCTTAAAAAAAGAAAACAACCAAAACCAAAATCAATGGACAACCAAGTCAATAAAACAATATCTTAAAGTGTTCGCATAATCAGATCAGCAGAAAAGGCTGCACTGCTAAGAACACAGCTTGAGAGAAAAGTTCTACTTTCTGTTCAGTCACTGTGTTTTCAACTCATGCATGTTGGCAACCTTCAGTCTCGAAAGACTATGGTATCGCGCTCTGAATGGTGGTTCTGGAACAGCGTCTAGTGTGGCTGAAAAGGCCAATTCGGGAGTGCCAATCCCTTCCACACTGGGAGCAAGTGCAGTCTGTCCCTGGTCTGTCTCCCTGGCTATGGGCCTTCCTTCTTTGCCTCTTTGCCTCAGACTGTTGGCCAAGTGTCTCTTCAAACTGGGAAAGGCCATGATGCACAGCCTGCCTCCAAGCGGGCCGCTCAGAGGCCAGGGTTTCCCACTTGTTGAGGTCCACTCCTAAGGCCTTCAGATCCCTCTTGCAGATGTCCTTGTATCGCAGCTGTGGTCTACCTGTAGGGCGCTTTCCTTGCACGAGTTCTCCATAGAGGAGATCCTTTGGGATCCGGCCATCATCCATTCTCACAACATGACTGAGCCAACGCAGGCGTCTCTGTTTCAGCAGTGCATACATGCTAGGGATTCCAGCATGATCCAGGACTGTGTTGTTTGGAACTTTGTCCTGCCAGGTGATGCCGAGAACGCGTTGGAGGCAGCGCATGTGGCAAGCGTTCAGTTTCCTCTCCTGTTGTGAGCGAAGAGTCCATGACTCGCTGCAGTAAAGAAGTGTACTCAGGACGCAAGCTCTGTAGACCTGAGTCTTGGTAAGTTCCGTCAGCTTCTTGTTGAACCAGACTCTCTTTGTGAGTCTGGAAAACGTGGTAGCTGCTTTACCGATGTGCTTGTTTAGCTCGGTATCGAGAGAAAGAGTGTCGGAGATCGTTGAGCCAAGGTACACAAAGTCATGGACTCAACTCATGCAAGCCAGGACATTTCAATATCGCAGCACTGATTCAAACTCGATAACAAAGTTATAAATTTAGGTCCTAAAATACATTCACTACATGACGATCAGGGGCTTTCAGATGGTGTTTTGAGGAACCCTCCAAAGTACATCAGGGTTTGCATAATGAGAAAATCAAGAATGGAGGATAAGCTTTGCAGAAAGATGTTTACCAAGCAACACGCAACAGCCATGTAAGTGTTTGGTATGTTGGAAAGTACTAATTGCAGTTCAACAAGCCTGGTCATGGCCCTGTGTGAACTGCACCTACTAAATGTGTCTGAATCTTGTACAAGTACTGGGGTTTCACAGCAGAGGAGTTTCTCATTCAGTTGAGCTATTCAAAAATGGGTCTCTAGGTTGAAAAGTTTGAAAACCACTATCTGAGAGTATGAGCCTGATACTGTAAAGCACTGCTGTAAAGCATGATGACTATCTTAAGAGCTTCCAGAGTGACACTACAGGGTCAGGTCTCCAAAACAACCACAGTCTATATCTTTCTGATCATGTATTGGTTACAGTTAGCCAGTATCTGCAGAGCAACAATTTTCAAATGTTCAGGCAACCCTTTCCACACAAACTTGTCTGCAGAGAAACTTGTACATGCAGCAGAGGAACCTGTAAAGTGGTCCACAACTACTATATTAGGGATTGTATCAGCACGCAGTCACTTTCTTAAAATATCTGTCTTCATACTTCTTATAATCAATACTCATCAAAAGTGAAGATGAAGAGATCTTCTGTTAGTTCCCTTCTTGGTAAATAATTCCTTTAGTCTCCTCCTTTGTCCACATCTAAAATCTGGATTAGAATGCACACCTCTTGCATTTTGTAGCATGGCCTAAGCAACAATCAATAAGGTTGCTAAATGAAGTTTTTATTTATAGGTGGGCCCTTGGTATCCGCGGGGGTTCCATTCTGGAAACCCCCGTGGATGCTGAAATTCATGGATGATGAAGTCAGTGTATTTGGGCACCTGAAATCTTCTGAACGTGACTGGAGCTGTGCTCCAGTCATGTCTGGAGAACCTTCTGAGGCCTCTGGATGGTCAAAAATCATGACTTCTGGTTTTTGGATGAATACAGAATCCACAATTTTCGGCCTTCTGGAGGCCTTAGAAGATCCTCCAGAGAGTACAGTTCAGACCCAAGCTGTGCTCCCATCACCTCTGGAGGGTACAGGTTGGACCCACCCTGCAGGTCTGGAACCTGTGAATGATCATATATGCGGGTTTTGAATCTGCGGGTAGTGTGGGCCACTTGTACTTCAGTGTGGGGATGAGCTGTTGCTAAGTGGTAGAGCCCCATCTTGTTTGCAGAAGGTTCTGAATTCAGTTCCTGCATCTCAAACTAGAAGTCTCTCAAATAGCAGGCCTGGGAAAGACCTCTGTCTGAGACATGGAAATACTCAGATAGATGAACCAATGGTCTGACTTAGCAGAAGGCAATCTCACTAAGGGCACAATCCTAACCAGGTCCACTCAGAAGTCCTATTTTGTTCAATGGGGTTTACTCTCAGAAAAGTGTGGTTAGGATTTTAGCCTTAATTTGCCACATAAGATTTGTCAGATCCAAACAGGGATATTTTGTTTTGTCTCACATTCACGCTAGAGAGAAGCTCCTCACTGCAGGCAGAGAGGAAGGTGCAAGAACAAGCTCTTCTCAGAATGTTCAGTGGTTGTTAACTTTACAGTGTACCTTCACAGAATGTTGCCAAATTCAACTAAGGCTGTAATCCTAACCACACTTTCCTGAGAGTAAGCCCCATTGAACAAAATAAAACTTAATTCTGGGTAGACCTGGTTAGGATTATGCCCTAAATTGCTTATTTTTTACATGTGCAGCCTCCCCTCCTCTTATCTCAGACCATGCTGAATATAAATCATAATACATACTCAAAGCTATTTACATAAGTGATGCTAAGAAGGTCTTTTTGACTCGCACTTCTCTCTCCCCCATTTATAAATAAAGTTAGCACAGCTCACAATGCAGGGAAGAACCTTCTTTTAAATTAGAAGGAAGGGTGGCTTGGAATCATTGATCAGACTCACATGTTCTGATCTATGAATAGGAAAAATGCATAGTAATCAACTGCTGACTGCCATTTTTTGTTATAGAAAAACGAAGCATCTGTGCTCTGTGCCCCATGACATAACCTCTCCCACACTAGAATCTGATCAGCAAAGTCATGAAAGCATAGAGAATGGGGGGAAAGTAAGAAAACCTATTTAAGTGGGCCTTTGAGATAGGAGCTTAGGGTGAAGTAATGCTGAATGCTTCAGTTGACCAAAACTGAATGAATCACCAGATGACAAGAGAGACTGAAGCACAATCTTCTTCAACAAATTTATATTGGTTTTAAACCACTTTCACTGTCATGGCTTCCCCCAAAGCAGTGGTGTAGCTAAGGGAGTGCAGGGGCTAGCAGTTGCACCAAGCAACAAGCTTTAGGGGGGCTACAAGCTGAGCTTGACGCTAGTGACCAAAATTGTGAAAATCTTGGTATGTATGAATAATACCATCGTGTTATATATCATTGGAAAGGTAATTTAACGCTGAATGCAATGAAACAAACTGCATTGGAACATCTGTATTCTATCAAATGTTATGGCCACTTAACCATAAAATGAAAACACAACTGCCTTATGGAACAAAAAATGGATTTTCTTAACTCAAAACTGACCTATGAGATTGATTGTTCTGAGAGCCAGTGACGGGTTATTATGTTATTGACATGTTGCAATGACATGTTATCATGATACAGCATGAAACCAATAAGGTGTTAATATGAGTCAGCTCTCATTTCCATGTTTCATAATACAGCTACTCTTGCTAAATGGATAAAAAAGCACATTTTCAAGGGGTGCTCCTCTTATATTTAGCAGTGGGAAATTAGCCATCCCTCTTCATCCCAGCAGTGTCTCAAACCAGTCAGGGGCACACTTTTTATTTATTTACTTAATTAAATTTGATTTTGTCTGGGGAGCTACAAATTTTTGATCCCCAGGTAGCAGATAGATGCCTTAGCTATGCCACTGACTGGGGGGAGGCAGCAGAGCAAGTGAGAGGTGAGCCGCTGGGGGGAGGAGGTGGGTTCCTCCCAATTTTCACTTTTTAAAAAACCGAGACGTGAAGTCACTTCTGGTGGTGACATCACTTCCGGGGCAACATTTTGAGCTTGGCACCAGGCTACACAATCATTAGCTACGCCATTGCCCCAAAGAATGCTAGAAATTGTAGTTTAGTTCTAACTTCATTCTGAAAATTCTCTTTTAGAGATCCATAACACCTTTTCACCAAACTATAATTCCCAAGATTTCCTGAGAAAAAGCAATGATTATTAAGCCAGTTTAAGACTAAAGTGCACATCTGTTTTGAGGGTTTGCAATCTTTCCTGCTTGTTATACAGTTCACAGAGGTTACAAAGTCTCTGAACTATTAGAGACAATTTTGTTCCGTTACTGCCTTTGATGCATGAGCTGGAGTGACAAATATGGTGGAACAGGACTAATTCAGATTAATAACTGCATAGGCCTGTAGCAAATTATTGAATTCTCTGAATTAGTGAACAAGCCTAATATAAAAGCAAAGTACATTTTGTGATACATTATAGCTTCTCGCTTATTTTGGCATCTGCAGGATAGTTCTATGATACCATAATGTCGTGTGGTCTGTTGTGAATGATTAATGAAGTTGCATGACCTTGCTTATCTAATGAATCATAAAAATGAATATGTTTTTTGGTATAACTGAATTCATTTTTTAAATGTACATGTTCAACCTCAAGCTATTCTGCTATTAGATCTTCATTGAGAAGTTTTAAATCTTCATCACATTTTTGTGTGGTGTTGATTTCCAAGTTCAGTATGCAGGTGAGGATCTGATAAAGTACTACTAAATGCTTATACACACACATGCATGCTTGATTTTTTTTTTTTTTGCCACACAGTATTTTGACGGACTTCGGTTTGACAGTGTCTCTCAAGAATGTAGCAAAATTACTGAGGCCATGTATTTGGCATTTGCACACGATATAAACATGAGCTCTAGCAACATACTAGGTGCAGTGTTTAAGATAATATAGAGGAGATATAGGGAACAGTGTGCACAGAGGGGCAGCTGCAGCTTGCAGAGCAATTTTGGACACCACCTCTATATTTCAAATTGGTTAATGCAAATATTGAATTGCATATGCTACCAATGGAATTCCAAACTTTGTACCCCTTGCCTTGGAAAGTTCAATGTACCCTTTTTTTGCACACTCTCAACTATTTTTCATATACCAACAGAGACAGCAGACTGGTGTCACTGTCTTAGGGCCAAACTACACTTTACGCTGAAGGCATAATATGGCTGGATGTTTTTGTTTATAAATCATACAAGGGGACAGAACCGCATCAGGCGTTAAGGGGGCTTACAAAAACACCAGGTCATCTGTGCATTCATCATGACATGTAGCTCCGTAACATAATATGCCACCATCCCCAACCATGCTGCAAAGATATGTCAGAACTGATATATGAAGGATACTCCCATATGCTCCTGAAGTTATCATTTTGAGTGTTTTCTGCTTCCTTGATGGATAGGTTTTACATTTGTACCACAAATACAAATACAATACAGTTAGACAGTAGTGCTAACTGGTACCAAATGGTCTCTGCGAAAGAAAAAAAAAATAACTTGGGGCCAGGAGTTTAAGAGGACATTAAATAATTGGGTAGCCTATGGACATGTTCTGATGCAGCACTATACACAGAGTACCCAAAACAATGAAGATTTGAAAATGCTTTCATCATAGTTCAAGCTAATACAAGGACACACCTGGGTGATAGCCAGATATGTCCCAGCCTAGGTCCTTATATACTACTGGTAATTGCCGCCAAGAAACAAAAGCAGCTGCAGACATGTTTGCCCTCAAGCCCTAGGGACAACTGTGCATCCTGATTAACTGTTACAGGGTCAACCAGCCAGGGCTGGCTTTATTTGCCTCCAACTACCTGACCTTGTGGGATCAGCATGTAATGCAATAAATTCAGCTACTAGGGAAACAATGAAAATGATCATTTGTATAATGGTTATTGATGCTGCCCATTGCAAACTTCCACTCAGATTCTATACTGAATTACACTCCCCCCTCCAAAAGCTATGATTTATAGCTGTTCTAGGTCTCCCAGCAACCCCAACTGACCCTAATCCCAAAGTGTATTGATTAGTCACCTTGCCTCTGGCTGATCTGCTACAGCACAAAAGACTAGATGAAGAGTTTGAATGATAACTTACTGTATTCTTGGTAAAGAGACTATTCCTCAAGACCACAATGTTCTTATAAAAGCATTTATGTTCTTTCTTGCCTATTTGCACTGCACACTTGCATATAAGGGTTGGATTTCGACACATGTATATGGAACAACATAGCTGGAAACATGCATTAGCAAAGTTCAAAGTAGGGCTGGCAGCAACATTTCAAAGAATGTGTAATTCAAAGCAAGTGTCAGGATTCTTACTAAGGAGAAACATTTGAAAATTTTCACATCCCTTTAGGGGCCATATCTCAGTAACAGAGCAACTGCTTTGCATGTAAGAAGTGCTAGGTTCAATCACTGTCATCTCCAAGCAGGGTTGGGAAAAAATCCTGTCTGAAAACCTCTGGTCAGGCTGCGCATACAATACTGAATGAATGGTCAAACTCAGTACAAGGTAGCTGCATATTTTCAGATATTAGATGTAGTATTTTGGAGATGAGCCATAGCTCACTAGTCAAGCACCTGCTTTATGGGCTGAAGATTCCAGATTCAATCCCTGTCAGATACCCTGGAGCACCAATGCCAATCAGCATCAACAACACTGACCTAGATGGACCAATGAACCAATTCGGTATAAAACAGCTTCCACTCAGGTATTATATGCTCATATAGTTTTCTCCAAGATATGGAATGTCTCCCATTGGGATAAGAGATAGAGGATGAGTAAGAAGAAGTGAAGTGCGTGAAGATCGGCACTGAACAGTTGAATGCTCAGCAGAATTTTGCTTCATGGGGGAGAGAGCAAGAGATGCTCCATCAGTATCCAAGTAGTGCTATGCAAAATGGACCTTGCCATAGCAAAAGATATCATGGATACCAAGGACCAACTGTATTTTATTATCTTCAAGGCAAATATTTTCATACTCTGGACAATATATTAAAATGGTACTTTCCTCTCACATCATATTGGATCTCAGTGGTCCTCAGACTAGTAATTAGGGCAGGAGGTCTGGTCTAGAGGGTAGAGCCTCCGTTAGCCCGAAGATGACATCAGAAGGTCACCAGTTAGAGGACACCAGGAGTTCCCTGAACGGCTGAGAATGGGAGACCTTGAAGCAGCTGACAAGCCCAACTGAGTGATTCCACCTGCTCTTGGTGTGAGCAAGAAGCGTCTTGGCTGCCCTCCATGTGAAAGATGAAGCTGCTTGTCAGCCTGCGTGGGAGAACTGGAGGAGGCCAGAAGTGAGACCAAACCAGGAAGATCCATTCTGAAATGTTGTTGGTTCTTGAAAGAGAGAACCTTTATGATTGTGAAAATCCCCTTGAGGGATTTAGAAATGCCTGCATATGTAAACCACCTTGAATGAAGTCAAAGGAGTAATCTGATGAACAGAAAGGCGGTATATAAATACCTAGTTATTATTATTATATTATTATTTCTCCTTATGCATTCTATTTGTTCCTCTGGAGTGGGGCTACGGCACATCCCCAACTATCATAATCCATAATCTGCTGGAAAACCCAGCAATGTACAAAGTCTAACTGCTCTTTGCAAAGCTGTCCTTTCACTCTTTCTGTAAGAGTTGTTTGAAAACAGTGCTATTTTACTCAGAAGTAAATCCATTGTGTTAAGTAAGACTTAGGCTTAATCCTATCTTACTTATCAGAAACAAACACCTCTATGAGTAAAATTAGCATTTAACATTTAAACCCACAACTAAGAAGCTGAAATGGTTTTATTTTTTAAAACAAAGATTTTTTGACTTTTAGTTCTGGTTTGAACCAGGTTGAAATAAAGGTGGCAATTTGCTTTAGGGACATCTGGAAAAATGTATTCAGAGCCAAAGTTTATGAAAATGCCTTTCTAAATAGGAAGTGGCAGAGCATTACTTTGTTTTTGGAACCATTTTTCAAAGACATTAAGTTTATCTTTTTGTTCCTTTTAAACATCTCCCCAAATGCGAACCATGTGTTGCTGTCAGAAGGGAGAGCAAGAGCTGGCCACAAACCAGTCCCAATCATGCTCAAACCTTGCTGCATGCTTCTGAACCCACTCAAGCAACTGGAAAATGGTCCTGGCACAGTCAATACTCCATTCTCAGGGCACAGCAAGAGGAAAAGACAGCAAATTTAACCCATTTTTGCCCAGCTCATAGGTGTACACATTTGGTCCCTGCTGCAAATATGCAACTTTGGGCAGAAATGGCTTAAAGAACTCTGATTAGCAGTGGGGTAATGTGAAGGGCAGGGATTCAAAAACTTTTGTGAAACTTCAAAGCCAGATTAGAGGGGAAACTCTGGCAGCTATTTGGGTGCCAGGAGCCAGGTCCATTATTTTGGGCACGATCTGGCAGAGTATCTAGGCCAGGAGTGTCAAACATATGGCCTGCAGGACCTCTTTGGCTAGCCTGTGTCCTCAGGAGGTGCTTCAGGGCCATCCCATCCCTGCCACCTCAACAGCTGTGCTCTGGTCATGTCCAGAGGCTGTTCTGAATGATGATCTGTGACCTTGTGAGGCTTTAAAACGTCATTTCTAGAAAAACCAGAAGTGACTTTTTAAAGCCATGCTCTGAACGGCTTCCGGACGCAAGAGGAGCACAGTTCTGGTAATGTTCAGAGGGGTGGGGGTGGTGGCTCAGGGGCAGCCCTCAGACCACAAACCCTCAACCAGATGCCACAAATAGAACATGGCCCCTGGGCTGAAGAGAGTTTGACACCTATCACTCCAAGTCACTGAATGAACTTCAGGACGGAACAGATATTTAAAACTCAGGTCTCACCTGGTCTATTCTATCTGTGGCACCACCCTGCAATTATTAGGCCCAGTACAATAAATGTGGATTACTTTCCATTTGGGTTAAAGCTAGAAGTGTTTCTAGAATTGAATTTTATAGTAATTTTTCTGTGTGCAACCCCTTTTTCCTTCACCTAACACCAAGGGACATCATTTAGGAACTGAGAGGACTAAAGAGAGGAATCACCATCAGCTGTGGTACAGAGTCCCGTGTTATTATTCCTCAGGATAGGACAAGCCCTAGTTCAGTGACTGAACATGTGCTTTGCAAGAAGAAGGTCCCAGGTTCAATTCCTGGCATCTGCAGGTTGGGATGAGAAAGACCCTTGCCTGAAACTCCGGAAAGCTGCTTGGCATAGGCAGTACTCAGTTAGATGAATCAAGTGTCTGTAGATGGCATCTTTGTGTTCCAGGATGCACCTCCATCTCTAATTAGTTCTCTGGTTCTACACAAAAATTATTGCTGTATATACAATAAAATGACCTTTGTATGAGTGCCAAAGGGACAGATACTTTTGCTTACTAAAAGGGAAGCTAAAGGGTATTTTCCATTTTCCGAGTGTATACTATTGTTGTGCCTATCATAAAGAATAAAAAGTGACACAAAAAACGCTCCTAAGATACACTGCTTTTTCAGTGCAAATTAATCTTGAAACATTACGAAGAGCAAACATTTAAACTTTCCAAGAATCTCTCCCCTTCTCTTTGGAATCTCTTCCCATTTAAATCTGAACTCCCTTCCTAATGCCTTAGGCTTTTCTAAATAAGATGCTTTGTGTGTTTCACTATAGCTGGGTGTCTGACTATCTTCTACTACTCAGTACATGCAGTTTCTACATACTGTATTACCAGGTTTCCAGCATGAGGTTTTGTTCACAGGACTTCCCAAGTGTTCAGATTTTGATTTCTCCCTTGCAGGAAGAAATCTGGTAATTAGATTTTAAATAATATTTCTGGGTCAAGACTTGAGGAATCAATATTATTTCCTTATTTTCTCACACGCCGATGTCCCTCCAAGAATCACAGCTCAGTTTTCCATTTTAACACTGCGGCTCAGGCCTTTTCAGGCTATATATTACCTCTTTACTATACCCATCTCCTCCAGTTTTTATATCATGATGTAAGCTGACCTCATAATTGTGTCATTCTCTATATTTACAGCCCAGTAACGCCTTTCTGGCAGTTCACAAGGGCCACTGAATTTATGAAGGCAATAGCAAGTCAGGCATTTTACACATTACCTGTGCATTTCACAAGTAAAAATCAGGACTATAAACTGGGGCGAAACACGATGTTGGTATTTTTACTGTGTTCCCCCCTCCCCAGTCATAGGTTTTTCAAGGTGGCTAAATATAATATGGAAACCTTCAGCCAACCTGGTTACAATGGGCTGTTTTGGAATATCAGTGATTTATTCCATTGTCTTCAGTGGGAATAAATGAGCTTCAATGCAACTGCTCCAGGTTTAACTGGGTTATAGGCTGTGCTCTGTGTTGCTGGAATAAATAATACACTATGCAAACTACTATAGGATAAAAGGACTGGGTGATATAGATTTAGATCCCTTTAAAAATGGCCTTTAGGAACACAATTGTATACAAGCTTCAGTTTTTCATCTGCATACAGTAATTGCTAATTGTCCAGTAGAGGAACGGGAGGACAGTACAGCAGGAGGAGTACAGTGGGAGGACACTCCAGCACAGGAGTGGGAGAAAGGTGAGAGCCCCACCTACTGGTTAGAGGATGAACAATTGCTAGGACAGCCATTTGCAAACACTGTGCCGTGGCACACTGGTGTGCTGCGAATGGTCTGCTGATGTGCCATGGGAGTTTGGGGGAAGGTTATTTATTAAGGACCATTGGGGGATGTGATCCCCCTACCAACAGCATGGTGTGCCTTGTCAATTGTCAAAAAACTGATGGTGTGCCTTGATGGTAGGCTATGTCCGAATGCCACATGTAAGGGAGGGCACCAGAATACAGGTCTCTTGTGGTCTTTTGTGCTTCCTGGGGCATTTGGTGGGCCACTGTGAGATACAGGAAGCTGGATGGCCTATGGCCTGAACCAGCAGGGCTGTTCTTATGTTCTTATGACAATTTTAGTACCTGGTCAGTGTGCTGTGAGATGAAAAAGGTTGAAAATCACTGTGCTAGAAGCCCCATTCCTTATAAGACTTCTAGGATGGCTGCCTGCTGCCTTGTGCCTGATCTTGTGTTTTCCCACCATTAGTTTGCTAGAGAGTCTGAATCAAGTTGTAGCCATTTTGTGGAGTGGAACCATCCTATGAGGATTCCTCCGAGAGGAAACAGCATGTAACAGAAACTGCAGATAAGTGTTTGGGAACAGTATGATAATGAGATTGTCATAACCGAAGATGTCTCTAGTAACTGGCAGAGATTAATGTTCTCAGAATGTGGGAAACATGGGCAAAAATGAAACACTCCTACCATGGTCTTACAACATACTAATCAGAACCTACCCACAGTTAAGAAGCTTCCTTCTGAATATGACTGGTTAATTACTGTTGCAGGAGATCAAGGAGCAAGGACCCCTTCCTTCTCAATGCATCCTTTGAAGATGCCAGGAAAGATAAGAAATGCCTCCAGAAGGTTCCTGTAGCAAGCTACTGAGAAGGAGTCATTAGCTGTAGTACCATATATCAGTCTAAAACTATCCCAATAATTTACACTTATTAGTCTAGCTTTAAGAACTGTGCCTGAGTGTTTATTGCTCTCCTTCACCACTGCCTTTCACTGAAAACAAATTGTTGATAGAACATTTTCCTTTCTTCAAGATCATACCACACCTCTTCTTCCAACTTACTAAAGGATGGGTTAGGCAAGGAATGAAAAACTCCAATGCTCATACTGCACCACCAACATAGTCACCAAATTCCTGGCCCAGTCATTTTTCCAGATCTGGAATAAATGGTGGAGTGAGTGTGCGTGGGTATTTGAAAGTAGAAGCAGTGTGGACAGGGGTGGAATTGGGTCTCCTTCATGAATTACCATGTTCCTGGGCTTACTCAGTTTTATATACAGCACTTTATACTATATTTTTATGCTAATATATATTTTTTAAAAATATAACCTGCGAAACGCAGTTATATATACATATACATGGACCATCTTAAACCCTAAAGGTCAGCTGATTTCAGCACCACTGGATCAATGAATGCATTCAGTTCTGGGCCTTATCAGTGTGATTGAAGATACTATCTAAACTGACTTTCCAATACATGTTGAAGAATAAGTAATTTTGCTAAAAAGATAAAGATGAAGGACTGTATATTGGAAAGTTATCAGAAGCCAAGGAAGAGAGTTATTTTAAAATACAACTAAGCCAAAAGAAAAAATAATTATGCTTTACTGTGCAAAGCTGGATCAGGGCCAGTATCACTAATCCTAAGGAATACATACATTCACTTGTGGCCTAATGTCTAGTACTTACCGCTACTCACTGAGCCTGTAATGTAAATTATTACAAACACAAAATGGACCACAAAAAAATGTAATAATTGAATCTAGCCATTCAGTTCTTGGATCACTGTTCTTCTACAACTCCAGAGAAGACAGAGAGGAGACAGAGGGCATTTGCAGAAATGAGGCTGAAAGTGGTTGCATTTCTCACATTTGCAATTCAAATCTAACAACTACGTTGAATGAATATAGAACGAAAATTCTGCTTTAAAATGTCTCTCATCCACTTCCGCATCAACATTTACACATACATAAGAACTGCCAAGACAGTCTTAAACGTATGTTTGCTGTCATATGCAAAAACACTTGTCTCAGAGATGAATCCTACCTCTCACTGGTGTTTCATGTTTTCTGCAGCTCTCAAGTTAAACCTGCATTTTTCCTAGTCTGACCTGTCTCACCTATTCCATTGTTTTCTGTTGTGGCAAGCAGTTTACACAGCAATCTGTTACTTTGTCCTCTCTTGTTTGTTTCCCTCAGGACACCCCTATGTTCACTGAAGAAAGGCAGTCATACAGTTCCTGTCAACTGTGTGCACCTGCAGAGAACAGTATGGGCTGAACTAACCTTCTTGGTTTTGCCAAAGCAGATTGGATGTGCTGAAATATACACTCTCCCACTCTTAGATTGGAATTCCGCAAGTATACCTTTGCCTGTAGAATTAGAAAGTTTTTCTCCAAAGCATAATCAAAGCCTAGTTCTTCTAAATTCATCCCACTGTATTTTGTTTTGTTGCAAGGAATTCTCCTTCCTTCTCTTTGCAAACTGACAACATGACTCCTAAATCATATTTTTCTCTAGGCAAGTGGTTTTCATACTGTGTTGAGAAGAGCCCTACTGGATCAGGCCAATGGCTCATGCAGTCCAGTTTTCTGTATCTCACAGTGGCCCACCTAGAGGGGCCTCAAGGAGCACTCAAGACAAGATACTCATAGCTTCTTGCCACTCCCTTGCATCTGGCATTCAGAGATAGGGTACCTCTAAAACCAGGAGGTTGCATGTAGTCATCATGGCTTATAATCTGTGATGAACTTTTCTTGCATAAATCTGTCCAATCCCCTTTCAAAGGCATTTAGGCTGGGTGACATCCAGTGACATATATCCTGTGGTAAGGAGTTCTACAGTTTCATTGCTCTCTAGATAAAATTTTTTTTCCTTTTGTCTACTCTAACTCTCTCACCACTCAGTTTTAGTGGATGTCCCCTGGTTCTACTGTTGTGAGAGTGAATAGAATTTCCCTCTATCTGCTCTATCCATCCCATGCATAATTTTATATGTCTCAATCATATCCTCCTCCCACCCCAACACTTTGAGCCCCAAACACTATAGCCTGTTCTGGAGAACCCCGCAGTTCCCTGGAGGCTTACTGGGGTTCCTTAATGATGTTCAGTAACGGAGGACAAATGTTGTGAAAATCAGCTTTCTTTCCATCAACGGTTGTCTGCAGTAATATGCATCCTCTTTCTAGGATGCTCTCTTAATTCAAAAGCAACAAAAAAAAAAACTCAATAAAACTGCCCAGCAATCTTCATGAACTGACTGTGCCCCTAGGTCAGAGGTTTTCAGACTGGGGTGTTGTGACGCCCCAGCCTGAGGGCCCTGGCCTCTTTGCCCTTAAGGGGCGGGGACAGCCAAGAGGCAGGGAGGAGGCAGCGGCACCTCAGGAGGATGCAGGGCTTGGCTGCACTCACCACAGTCTCCTGCAGCCTCCCAGGAGTGTGGGGAACCCTGACCGACTGACCACAGGGCTCCCCGAGGCTTCCAAAGTGAAAGTGGGGTGATCGCGCCCCGCCTCCGCTAAACCAGAGGCGGAGCGCAATCGCTCCACTTTCACTTCTGACGGAGCTGCAGGGACTGGGGTGCACTCACTAGTCCCTGCAGCAGCCGTCCCTGGATGCAGGGAGCCCTGTGCAAGCCTCTGCAGGGCTCCCCTGGTCAGCAGCAGTGAAAGTGAGCGACTGTGCTCCACTTCCAGTTTTGCGGAGGCAGAGCGCGATTGCTCATTTTCACTGCTGCTGACATGGGGAGCCCTGCAGACACTTGCGCAGGGCTTCCCACACCCAGGGATGGCTGCTGAAGGGACTGGAGGGTGCTCCCCAGTCCCTGCAGCCCCCCCCCGAGCGGTGCAATCCTGGCGATCACGTCGCTGCCTCCCCCCGCCCCCGCAAGGACATACTGCGGGTTTCAAACTCCTGGAGAGTTTGAAAACCGCAGCCCTAGGACATCTCCAAAATCTTCCACAATGCACAGCGATCCCTGTGCCAAACTTCAGTACAGAGTTGTCATCTCTGATTGAAGCCAGATATTTTTCTTCCCCAACATACTGTAATGTCACTGAACCAACGTCACTGTCAACATCTCCAGGACTCAGTAGTCACCTGGATATTGAAGATGATTTCTGTAGACCAGGCCAACAAACCTGGAGGGCAGGCAACTCGAAACACAGAAAAGTTCCTCTGAAGTTAGAAAGTTTGAAAACCACTGCTTTAGATTAAAGACTGCTGATTCCTCCACCTTTTGGTATATAATTTGCACTACAAACTTTAAATCTCTTGTGACTCTGTTTCAGTATATTAAGATGCTTCATTTAGAAATCCTAGGAATGACACATAGGAATGAACACAGTACTCCAAACAAGTCTGATATAAGAACATAAGAAAAGCCCAGCTGGATCAGGCCCCGCTATTCCAGCTTCCTGTATCTCACAGTGGCCTACCAAATGCCCCAGGGAGCACACAAACAACAGACACAACTTGTGTCCCGGTGCCCTCCCCTGCATCTGGCAATCAGAGGCAGCCTACCTCTACCTTGCACATACCTACCATGACTTGTAACCCGTCATGAACTTTTCCTCCAAAAATTTGTTCAATTTGTTTTCCACTTAAAGGCATCCATGCAAGATGCCATCACTACTTCCTGTGGCAAGGAGTTCCACAGACTAATTGCACGCTGGGTAAAGAAATATTTTCTTTTGTCTGTCCCAACTCTCCTAACACTCAACTTTAGTGGATGTCTCCTGGTTCTGGTGTTATGTGAGAGGGAAAAGAGTGTCTCTCTATCCAGCCCCTGAATGATTCAGATATGTTGAACCACACATCTATAATCCCACTGCCTCTCTCTCTCACACTCCTATGTTGTGCAGCTGTAAGATCCCATGCATGTATGGTGAAGTCCAGGGGTGAACATCTGTTTCTAAGATGCCATCACTGAAAATAAGTTTTAAAATTCTACTGAAGAAAAGTTGCATTGATTGGAGTTTTAGATCATTCTGAGCATATCTCTGTTGCCTGGGCTGTAAACAGCAGCTTACCGTGGGTTGGAATGGGAAAGTGGGTTCATTTCTTTCTGATAGTGACACCCTTGATTGACAGGCTGTGGAAGACACAAACAAGAGTGAGAAAATCATTTTGCCCATGTTCTTTCAATATGTCTAAATCTAAACTAAAGTATTATTATTCACTATGAAGTTTCATCAGTGATACATATGCTGCTTTATAGAATTACCCAAGCAAATATGCAAGGAACATGTGAACTAAATTTTAATAGGGGGACAGATGGGCCACAAAGGAAAGTATTATTATTATTCACTATGAAGTTTCATCAGTGATGCACATGTTGCTTTACAGAATTAGCCAAGCAAATATGCAAAGAACTTGCGACCTAAATTTCAACAGAGGGACAGATGGGCCACAAGGGAAAAATGAAGAGGCAAGAGAAATATGTATTTGTATAGAGCTGGGGTGTTCAAAGTTTTTGGCAGGAGGGCCACATCATCTCTCTGACACTGTGTCGGGGGCCGGGGAAAAAAATAATTAATTTACATTTAAAATTTGAATAAATTTGAATAAATTTACATAAACGACTATATTAAAGATGCACTTATATGAATGATTGAAGTTCTTGAAATAGCTCAAGGCCTGTAAAAGGCCTCGCACAAAGCAAGACTGGCCTTTCCTTTGCTGCCGCTACTGCATCACAGATGTGAAACAGCAAGCAGTGGAGGAAGCCCTCATCCCACAGCTCATGCGAGAGGTCAAACAGTTGCCCTCATGCTGAGAGCAGATGCATCAGGCCAGTGCGGGCTCCAACAAAAGAACCATCAGTAGTAATTCTCTTGCAGTTTCTTATGCTCCTTCATTTTCTCTTCCTCGCTCTTTCACACACACAGATACACACACATCCTTTGCAAATTTCAATATTTTCAAGCAGTGAAGGCTGAAAAATTGCTGGGTATAATTGATTCTGATTTTAATATTTAAATTCTTGTTTGAAATATTCATAATTTTAGAAAAAAGGGCTTGGTGATTGATTTAGAAACTGAGCAATTTTTATATTTTAGGAAGATTTAAAAGTCATTTTAAAGAAATTATTACTCCTGACAGCTAAGCAGAGTAATATGCAGTTCTCAAAGCTATTATATTCCTTTTGGACTGACAGTTTGGAGCAGCTGCTAAACAATTTATATTTCAGCAATTTCTCCTGACAGCCTAGTTATTACGTTTCAATTCTTCGTAAACTATCACTGGCTATAAAGTATAGTTTTTCGTATATCACTTTTATAGTTGCGTGAGAGCATCTGTTCAGGCAAATTTGCCTTGTGTCTTGGCTAAAGGAATTCTGTGCCTTGGCTGCTCAAAAGAGAATTTCCCCTCCATGTGATCAAACTTATAAATAGAAGGACACTTGATAATTAGATACTCACTCTGAAGATGTTAAGTGAATATAGTACTAAAGTCGAAGTCCAAGGAAATGCACTAAAAGAACATTGTCAATTATGTACATAAACCTGAGCATTTATTCATTCAAGAATGTACAAAATGTACAGATGGAAAATCACAGCTAATATAAAAGACAAAAACAGCCTTCTGGTGGTGCTGTTGCCATAGATTAGACCAAGGGACACAGAGGTTATGTAAAACTAGACAATATTTAGAAAAAAAGCCTTGCTTTCTAGATGAGGAGGAGTCCATAATCTATATGGAAAGAATTATCAGAGAGTTGATGAGCAAGTAAGACTGGGGAAAAATATGATTAATTGGAAATAGAAAAGATTTTATCAACTGACTCAAGAAAAGAATGTACAGCATACAATTTTCGCTAGGACCATCAAGGCAGTGAAACCTTAAAAATAAGTTCACCATTTTTCAACACAAGTTTTAGAGCAGTACCACACTATAGTACACAAAGGAAGATAGCAGTTTAGCCTAACTTATAATTCTTACAAAAGAACACATTTTCACCAGTGGAAGAGCTGTGGGTGGCAAAACACTTCTGAAAGTCACTATCAGAATGAAAATTTGCCTTGACTGACAACAAATTCAAGCTGTCAGAACAGAATGTAAGAACCTCAAGTGTATTCATTTAAAGAGGAAATATTGCTTGTACCTTATTTGGGTTGAGAGGCCTTTAGGCTTGACAGAGGAGTTTGAAAATTCATTTCAGAGTGGGCAGGCTGAAAGGCCACATTGTAGAAACCCTACAATCTTTAGTCCTCAAAATTGCAAAAGAAAATTGGAAAGCACGACAATACTCAGAAACATACTGTATTATATTTCTAAGTCTTGTGATTTACTTGACAGTGTTTTGATGACTCAGAGGTTTTGGATATAAGGAATTATGCTCCTGGCATCCCATACGACTGGCCATAGAGGGATTGAGAAGAGACTTGCAACCCTTGAACTTGCCAGGAGCTACCCCCCAAAGATGCACCGCAGACACTCAAGTATAAGTCAATCTCACAGATAAGTCGAGGGCAGGTTCCGAGCCAAAAATCATGGAATTTTCTATGACCCTTGGATAAGCTGGGGTTAAACTAAGGGGGGTATCTGACTAGTTTTGTCTGATTTAACCTGAGGCCAGATCCTGAAAAATAACCTACCAGTAATTGTTACTTAAGAACTGTATATTCTCGAATGTATTAAAAATATAGTAAAAGATCACATTTTTATTCATTAACTTTTTAAATTCTGGTCTTCAAAACCTTTTGACAAACACTATCAGAGTAAATGCACTTTAAACAACGTACTAGTAGATTAGAACCATGAAGCAAATCCTTCTTTAAGGTTCCTGTTAAGAACCTTAAAGAAGAGCCAGAGGCTCTACATACAACGTACAACATATAACACGTAACTTGGAGTGTGCAACAGTGAAGAGACAAGCAACAAGGAATCAGCATGAGCAAGCGCAGCTACACATACTTGCAACCCTATTTACTCAGAAGTAGACCCCATTGCTTTCCATGGGTACTATTCCTGGTGCACTGAATTGTAGCCTGGGACTTTGTTTCAAATGGAAATGAGGATTACATACTGGTGTTTAAAAAACCAGGCCTCTACCAAATATTTGCAAAATGGAATGAGGGTGCAGAAGAGTCTGCTAAAGAGAACAAGGCTTGCTTGATTTAAATGGAAGCCTTGAGCTCTGGCTTCCTTTTTTCTCAGGAGGAGAATAAAAGGTTAACTTTAACTGCAGCTTGCCCTGGAAGGGCTGCCGTGGAAACTAATAGCCTTGTAATTATCTCTGCATTTACCTCTTGCTTCTAGGTGCTTGACACAACTTGCCTGAACAGCCCTGATTCCTGAGTGACCTTGCAGATAAAGTGAGGAGATGATCTAAGCTTGATTTATTGGCAGAAATTTCTCACCTTACAAGTGAGTATCTACAGTAGGTATAGCGTGATCTGGTTCCAAGCTTTCATAGACACACGTCCCAATCTAGCTATAGAAATCTGCATGCAGAATCAGGCTGCTATGCACTCACTTGCTGGATTAGAGCCAGTGGGCATAAATTGGATTGTGTATCCAAGTGTGGATAGCATTCTAGGAGGCATTCTGAAGCCTGCAGAAGCTGCAGGCAGATATATGCAGCCTCTGTGGGCTTCAGAAAGCCCTCTAGAGGCTACTGGAGCAGACTAACAATAGAATGCGTGCTACAAAGCAGGAGGATGCCAGCTAATACTGTAGTAGAGCTCCAGTCCCCTTCAAGGGTTTAAGGCGCCAAAAACTGTGGATTTGCTTATCCACAGTTTTTGGTATCCATTGAGGGTTTGAGAGTGGATGTCTGTGCATATGGAGGCCCCACCAGTATTATTATTATTTTTTTAATATATTGGACTTGATGCTACCATGGTATGTAACTGTATTTGCAGAACTGTTACAGACTGTACATATATGCTTTTAACAGTGACAGTCCATGGAGCTTATTCCCGGGTAAGTGTGGATAGGATTGAAACCTTTGGGATATTTGGGGAGTTTTTTTTTTTTAAACAGATCAGCAACTGCTTGGGGGTTAGGAGGGTTCTTCTTTATGTTAAATAAATTTTGAAAATATTCTTATGGTAAACTTTTAATTTACTTACTTAATTGATTTGATTTTTTTCTATGAGGGGGTGTCAAAAATCTAATCCTGATAAGACAGTGGTTCTTCTGGTCTGGAAGTCCACATTTCAGGTAGGACTATCATCCTGCTCTGAATGAGGGTGCACTCTCCCGAAGGAGCAGACCTGCAGTTTAGGGGTTCTCCTGGATGCACAGCTGTTCCTGGACTCCCAGGTGGCGGCTGTGGAGGAGAACAGATCAGACAAAGCTGAGCAAAGCTGTGATCATACCTGAATCAGTCAGACTTGGCCACAGTGCCACACTTCCCAGTGACATCTAGATTAGTCTACTGCAGCATGCTCTATGTGGGGCTGCCTTTGAAAACTGTCTGGAAACTGCTCACTGGTTCGACTTAGTTGGGTCACAATTTGGCAGCTACCACCCACTGGCTGGCAGTTTGTTTCCAGGCACAATTCAAAGTGCTAGCTTTGACTTTTAAAGTCTTTTACGGTTTGGGACCAGGTTATCTGAGGGACCACCTCCTCCTTGTTTCTCTCAGAAGCTTTATTTTGTATCAACCTCTCTATAAAGACTAGGACTTTCAGAGTAGTTTAGTCACTGCTTACTGTCTAGGGATTACTCATAGCTTTGAGACAGAACTCTACACTCTACTTACTTCTGCATATCAGAGATGACAACTTTTCTATGATTTACTTATGTATGTGGGTAGGAGTGCAAACCCAGAAGCCAGAATCATACTGAATGCAGCAGCTCTTTTTTGGTTGCTTTCTCTCTTCCTAAATCTGATTAATTCCTTGATTAAACCAGATAAACCAGATATAATAATGAACATGTGGCTGAAATTCTAAGACACATCCGCTCACCATCTTGGTGAGAAGGTTAACCAACACTCCCAAGAATGCTGAGTCAGTGGTTCCATATACCAGGGAAATTAGGTAGAAACAAATATGGGCCCGATCCTATCCAACTTTTGAGCTCCGGAGTAGCCATAATGCAGCCCAGTGGTAAGGGAACACATGTTCCCATACCTTAAGAAGGCCCCAGTTACTGCACCTCTACAGGATGCAGCGCACACCCCATTGGCACAACTGCACCAGCACCGGAAAATTGGATACGATTGGGCCCTATGTTGGCTACTTTGGAAATAAAACAATCCTGAAACAAGTATTTCTTTCAGTCCTGGAAGGCTTTTCTTCATGAGACAAGGAGCTAAAGCATGTTGGGAAGGACAGCTTAAGGGAGCTTGCCATTCAGCGGTGTTTTCTCCAGTGGCCCTGAGAACAAGCAAAGAATTTCAACTGTGAATGATGTCAAACTGGCACAGTATGAAACTTTAGACACTCTTGCTGAATCAAAACTAAACAAAAAAAGTCCTGCTTGTAGATTGCAGGCAGAGCCACAAATTCTCTGAATGACTGCTTGGGTTTTATTTGAATGATTATCTTGTAAAATAATTTTGATCTCAAATTAGATTCACTGGGAAGGGGGAGGGAGTGTTCTAGTGAAAAAGAATTACCTTATAGGCCCACATTCTCATGGATGGGGGGAGGAGAAAGCCACCAAATACTTGTACACCATGGCAGCAAGATCTAATCACACTTTCAAATGACTAACAGCTCAATCCTATCCACACTTTCCTGGGAGTAAGCCCCACTGAATCTAATGGGACTTACTTCTGAGTAGACGTGCATAGGATTGGGCTGTAATTCATAGAGATGATTTTTCAGTGATATTGAAATAAAACACATAACACTACTTTCTGTAATTCTCATTTTTGTAAAAAAAATAAACAAGCAAAACCACCACCACCTCCAAATCTGTGAAAAAATAAATAATGGGCTGGACTTGGGGGGTGCATGGACACTGATTGTGGCTGCATCTGCTGACACTTAGTACATATCACCTACTTAGTACACTTTCAAAGTGATTATAATTGATAATTGTGATTTATAAAAATGCACCCTTGGAATAAAAACACATAACACCGTGTTCTGCACTTTTCCTCCTTTGGAAAAAACAAAATCATTGGAAAAGTGATTGGAATCATTCCTTTTCAAATCATTGAAAAGCATACCTCTACTAATTCATTACATCTGAATGCATTAAAGAAAAAGATATTAGTCCAACAGCCCAATCCTATCCAGTTCCACTGTTGTAAAATGGCTGCCCAAGGAGCACTGGTGGGTATTTTTGGAGTGCTACCACAATACACAGCAGTATTACGATTATTAACAGTATTTATATACCGCTTTTCAACGGAAAGTTCACAAAGTGGTTTACAGAGAAAAATCAAATAACTAACGGCTCCCTGTCCCAAAAGGGCTCACAATCTAAAAGGATGCAAAAGAACACCAGCAGACAGCCACTAGAAAAGACGGTGCTGGGTGAGGAGGGTCAGTTACTCTCCCCCCACTAAATAAAAGAAGACCACCCACTTAAAAAGTGCCTCTTACCCAGTTAGCAGGAGTTAACAGGGCAGTTAACAGGGCAGTTAACAGGGTAGTTAGCCCAGTTAGAAGGGCAGTACTTCCCATCCATTGCCAGATCTGCCTGGATCAGCATGGAGCAGGTAAGGCAACAGTGGGGATAAGTAGGTAAGGCAGGCAGGGGGAGAAATAGGGGCAGGGAGGCTGCGGGAGCAGGTGGATTCAGCAGCAATGGTGCACACCGGATCCTATCCTCCCTTTGTGCAACCTCCCCCACTCCCTTTCCTCCTTGGACTTGTGCCAGGTAAAGAGTTGGCACAGGTCTGAGGAGACCCATTATAGAGTAGGAGGCTTACAGAGGGGGTAAGGGGAGTTAAAGCCTCCCCGCTTCACTACCCTCCATTGGATACATCACACATCTTTTTTGGTGCAGCTGCACCAATGGGGCAGGGGGAATAGTATAGAATCTATTTGGGCTCCAAGTCGTATTGAATCTGATCAAGGTTGTGGGATCAAAAAGCTCTGTCGGCATTCAAACCTGAATTCACTAAATACAATGCATTGTATCCCAAGTTCTTTTTCAGTGGGAGAATCATTTAAAGCTAAACTTGCTGTGTGTAAATAATCACATAACACTGCTGCCAATTCCAGGGATCAGAAGGTAATGAAGATTATAGTTCCTTCATTAGTAAGACTGACCAACTTTACAGGGCTGGAGGAGTACTGCAATGAAATATCTGAAAAGCTCTGAGCACTGATAGAGAAAAAAATCTTTATAAAATGCTCCTAACAATGACTATGACACTAGAACTCATTTATTCAGACCTGCAGGCTTCCTAAGTGAGCAAGTTACCCGCATAAATTCAGTTAAGAAAATTCACATTCTTGTGCTTTATCACCTGAAAGCACAGAAAGATGGATCTGAGAGTCAATCATGGAAGAACTGGTTGAACAGAAGCTCATCCTAGTTTGCCTCCCAATTCCACGAAGTTACTCTTTTGCTTGTTGGTTCTCCTGTAGTCTAACAGCCCAATCCTGAGCTTTCCGGAGCTGCAGGATCTGGTGGCTCCACGGAGGGCTCCCGCAGGATCCAGCGCCTCCATCCCCTTCCCCCGAGTAAGGGAAGCAGCCCAGCAACTGCTACTCACTTTAGCGGCGAATGTTTGGTTGCCACTAAAGTGAAGGTGCTCATGTAGGGCGAGCAGCCCTGCCTGAGCGCCCTGGATCCTGTGGAGCTTGGCTCCATGGACCCACCTCTCCCCTGCCCCGACACGCCTCCCCCACGCCCCCGGCCACACCTCCCCCCCCTCTGGAATGCTTCAGATTGTGGTCTGTGTCGCGGAGGTGTGGCGTGGACCACAGGATCAGGCTCTAAGACTCTGATCTTTTCTATCTATTCCTCTCTTGTTAATATGGATCAATGCTTCAGTAAACACAGTTTCCATTAATGTGGGGTTTTTTAGGAACATAAATACTGTACAGGTCCAGCCTATTTATACACGGATTTTTTATACACGGATTTGACTCAATACGAACGGCCCCTGCAAATGAGAAAGAATGTGCTGATCCCTGGAGAAGGGGAAAAATGCATCCCTTTAAAATCAGTTTTAAAAACTGAATAGTCCTTTAACAACAGCCTCCTTAATGAGAGAGAGAGAGAGAGAGAGAGAGAGAGGGCAGCAGGCTAACAATCCATCAATCCTTCTCTCTCCTTCGGACCCCTCCCTTCCCCCAGCATGTGAAAGAAACATGATCATTTTGCATTGGTGAAGGGAGGGGCTGAGTGAAGTGCTGATGGATTATCTTCTTAATGACTCTTATCTTAGAGTCAAAAGGTCAGCAAGGCTGTTTTTCAATCACGGGAGCAAAGAAACTGTTTTTTGCTATAGTGCGTTTTTTTCTATCCATGTGAGTGCTTGGAACGGAACCCTTGCAAATAATGAGGCTCAACCTGTATCCAATTCTTTTTGCCACACCTCAGAAAGGATACTGTAGAGGTGAAAAAGGTGCAGAAGAGGGCAACTAAAATCATTGAAGGACTGGAACACTTTCCTTAAGAGGTAGAGCTATAGTGTTTGGACTTTCTAGTTTGGAAAAAAAGATGATTAAGAGGGGACATGATTGAGATCTATAAAATGGAGACAGTAGATAGAAGCTTTTCTCCTTCTCTCACAATACCAGAATTGGGGTCATTCATTGAAACTGATTAGCGAGAGATGGACAAAAGGAGGTATGTCTTCACACAGTGCGTATTTACTCTTCGGAATCTGTTGCCACAAGATGCGGTGATAATAGCTTGCATAGTTTTAATGAAATTCCTCTTGATGGCTGAAATATCTTTGTGGGATTTGGTATCTACTGCATATAACATAATTCTTCATTTTGAGTTCAAAACCTGCCTGACACCCCTCCCCCATCTTTTTATTTTCAAGAATGATGGAGGAAGGATGTCAAATAGACTATAATACAATATGATGTCACTTTTGATTTAAATGAGGTTAATTTATGGAAGATGCATTCACACTCACCGCTGGAAGGCAGGAGTTCCAGGTTGTTGTGTCATCACTGCTTGTGCTGATACTGATGTTACAGTTGTCAATCTGAGATGCGCTCAGCCCATGTGAAGTGCCATTGTCTTCCAGCTCTTCATTTTGTTGCCTCTTCATGCTAGCCAACATCTGCAGTTCAGAAGCGCTCATGCTGCTTGGCTGGTAGTTTTTCCAATTGTATTCCTAGGATTACATGGAAATGGAATGTGGGAAGGATACAGAATGGAATACTATGGAGAAGATATGAATGCAACAGGTTCCCTAATGCAAAACACTGCAGGATTTCTGCAGTAGCTGAAAAGATGCAGAATTTCTCACGAAGCAAGGGGTTAATCAAGCTACACTCTTGCTTCAACTGGATAGTAATTGCTTCTATACCTTTAGAGAAAGGAAGCTGAATGAAAATCAAATACAGTTAACACAGAACAGCTTGTATTCCAGCTGCTTGTTCTCTCTTCTGTGATTTTAAAAAAGGTAAATGAAACCTCCAATAACTTTTGATTAATACTATACAAATTGGTAAAAAAGACAAACCAAAAGAACTCATTTAACATCTAGTCTGTAAATATCCAAGCCGAGAACTTCAGTTATCTAGATAATTCAATAAACTAAATAAATCTTGAGCATCAGCTGGAAGATGGAGCTACCCAGTTTTCATATTTACTAATAAGTTCATCTTTTACTCCCCTTCAAAAAAAAACAACAAACAACACACAGCATTATACAATAGAGAGGGTCCATAGTTTAAAGCAGTATTTCTTAACCAGTGCTATGGGTACCACCAGAGGTACTTGAGGTGATGTCTGGTGGTACACACTGGATACCTGCTGCCCAGCAGCGAGATCAGGAACACGACACAACAAACAGTGGTAGGAGGCTTGGCTTGGTAGGCAGAGCTCCAAAGCTTGCTTTTCACAGCCCTCCCATCCACCCTGAGCCAGTGTTTGTTGTGTCACATATGACCTCCCAATCCAGAAGTAACTGGCAACGACGTCATCACCCGTTACTTCTGGTGGTACTTTCAGTAGGTGGATCATGCAAAGTGGTACGGTGGGGAACAAATGTTGAGAAATGCTGAAGTAGAGCATTTGTTTTGCAAGCATATGCCTCAAGTTCCACTTTAGGTTAAAGGATCTTAGGTGGTAGGACTGGGAAAGACCTGTGTCTGAGATCTTAGAAACCACAGTCCACCAGGGTAGGAAATAATGGGTTAATGCATGCTGTGCTTCAGCAGGATTGTGCTCCCCCCCAACCTGGGTAATTTAATATCAATGGTCTTGTGAAGGTGAAGAAGCAGAGAAAGGGGGAGGCAGACAAAGACATCAGACATCTGCTCTGCTTCAGTGATTCTATTGTTGTTTTTAATTTTTATACTGTTTGCCATCTTGAATGCCTCTTGAGTGGGAGGGAAAATGGGGGATAGAAATAAATTTATTTTGAATAAATTTCAAAAGAACAGACAGAGCAATAATCTGACTCAGTACAACTCAGCATCCTGTGTTCACAAACTGAAGAAAGAACAAAACCATAACTCTGGGCCCAATTCTCTCCTCCCAACCTTGCTGAAAAGGAGCATGCTTTATCCAGCCAGGGGTGGTGGTGGTGGGAGGTATTAAAGGGCAAAGGAGATTCACCTCACCCCACTGGATCCACTGCCTCCCTCAGCCTGCCCACCCCATTTCTCCTCCTCCCCACCCTGTTTCAACCCACTCCAGCCCGTTTTGCCCCTCCCCACCTTCTGGGGAGGTCCAGTGATAGACAAGGAGTGCTGCCACCTCTTGTGGCAGAGCTCCAAAAACTGCTCTGGAGCTCCATCGGCAGCCATTTTGTGACAGTGGAATGCCAAGTGTTCTATCTGGCAGCACTGTCTGGCATAGGATTGTGCTGCCTGTCTCCCAGTGAGACAACCAGAGACAACATTCCTTCAGAATGATGCCTTCTGGGATCTAGCCTACTGTAACATGATAAGGATGAGTATGCCTCTCTCCTGTTTTTCTTTTGGTTGCTGTTTGATTTTGTTGTTCAGGCTAATTTTGACATCGAGTTAGCTTCTATTGAACTTTAGATTGCTATTTTTGCATGCATTTTACTTTTGTGTACGCATTCAGTGGACCAATTCAGTGGACAAAAGTCAGTGTGCATAATTAGTGGATAAATTATAAACAGATGATCATCTTTTTTTGCAATATCCCATATTTTATGTATGCATTCATTGAAGGATGGATATCTAGGTTGCAACCAGAGAATTAATAATTAATTCTTCAAAAATACCAAAGATCAACTCCTGCTGATGGCCTAAAATGATGATCCGGGATCTTTTGAAAACATCCATTGGTACCATTTGCTAATTATTCAAATTATTTCTACCAAAATTGCTTTGAACATTAAGCCCACCATCTATGGAAGTAATTTGAAGCCATGCTACAGCTCCTACAGCACTGCTGACCCAATCTGCCCCTAATCTTGGCATTTTTCATGGTGCTGATATCAATAAAATATTAACTTGAAATAACCTTCTTTCAAGTTTATTTCAAGGAGAGACTCTGTGAATGCCTTGCCTAGACTTCCATTCATATTTCTTTTCTGACAGTTATTCCCAAATCTATTCAAGCCTTCCATACATTTTAGACAAAAACCCAAAGCACACAAAGGCCTGAACTGACATCCGACAACAAAACAAGAACAAAAACAGCCCCCCCTCCAAACCCTTGCAAAAGTTTGTTATGAAAGGCCCAAGGCAAACACATGTGGACACGAACTAGACCACCACAGCACTGTCACGAGGCATAAATATGAGACAAATGATTTCCAAAAAGAACCCTGGAGGGCTAGGGCTAGTTACTCATGATAGGAAAAAGGCATGTAAGATAACCCTGACTTCAGCACGGAGGAGAGATTGCTTAACTCTTTCCCCATTCACAGCTTTCTACTCCAAATCACACAACCTAGCTGCTTTTCCCATCACGGGATTCAAATAACGTGTGTGTAACCTGTAGGAGCAATGTCAGTTGACGGGGTCTGATCCTGGAGCAGATAAGAAATAAGGAACCTCCTCCCCTCTCCCGCTTCTCCATCTCAAAGCTGCTTTTCTTTCTTCCAACATTGTCGAGATTTTATGTGTGTTTGCATGTCATAGGTAGTTAAGATTTTCATTTCAAAACCATTTGAAAGAGCCAGCCCATAGATTCATCTCTGATGGGCATCACTAACGACTGGATCCCATTTCTAATTGGACATTAATGCCAGTAACAATTTAATGCTTTATTTTCTAGCCTGCTTTTTGAGAAAAAAGCACAACCATTCTATGTAAATACCTTCCTGTTTACCTGCAGATATTACTGCTAGAGCTTTTTATCTCTGAAGTTGCAAATCCATCATGGAGAATATCTATTAAAAGCTAGGCGTTACCATACAGGTACAACCAGAAGAACAGAACCTTCACCACTCTTACTGAAGGGTGTATTCACACCTGACTTTTATAGCTGTAGCATTCTATATCCCACACTAACTTCAGCCATGGCCTGCTTCATTTCTGTATAGTTTACACTGCCATTTAAGCAAGAATTAAACTACTGTTCCATGCTGAAAAGAAAGCAGTTTCCACTCCATATGCCAGTATATTGATTAAATGAAGTAGGGTGGATAATGCTGTCTTAATACAGGTGACAGTAGTAACCCATACCATCCTTTTTCCTGCATGCAACTACAGCTATCTTAATAGCTATTGGTTCAATTTGAGCCTGTCCTATGTATAACTACAGTCCTGTGGAAAAAACAAACAAAAAAGGTTACTGGGAACTGCAGCGCATACAGTTCTGATTTTGCTCTGAAGTTCTAAAGGGTTCTCTTGTGCACACAGAACCTGTGCAAACAAGAGCTAAAGGTTTGCGTCAGTGTTGTGGAAACTTCCCCACACATACTGACACACACAACTCCTGACACTGAAATGAATGGTTAAGTTCCTTAAGAACATAAGAAGAGCCCGGCTGGATTAGGCCATAGGCCCATCTGGTCCAGCTTCCTGTATCTCACAGTGGCCCACCAAATGCCTGAGGGAGCACACAAGACAATAAGAGACCTGCATCCTGGTGCCCTCCCTTGCATCTGCACCCTTCTTGAGCAGAGCTTCAGTGAACATACTTGAGACCCACCATGTACACACCAGAACCTCTGGGACAGGACTTTTCAACTGGTATAAAGACTCCCTCATATAAAGTGCAACAGAAGTGCATTCTACAGTGGCAATTTGTCTTTAATGTGCTGGGCTGCAACTCGTGTCTCATGGCAGAAAACCATTCCCCCTTCCAGCAACTCCACCCCTCCATCCGGCCACTGAAATAATCATGCCAAAATGTTGAACTATACAAGACCAAATTACATCCTCCCCCTCCTGAACATCACGGCTTATTAGTGTTGATAACTAGCTGTTATTCCCTGGCAGCTCAATCTTGAAAAAAGGTTTTCAAAATAAACCCGCTGCCCCCTCAGCTGGGTGAATGACAACAACTCAATCACAATCAGAAGCCTTCAATATTTGCCAGGTTGTCTTTTGTACTGCTCATTTATTATTTGGATTGCAGTGGCACCCAAAATGTTCTAGGTACCTTCTGCACATTCAGAAAGACAATGTTTCCAAGCTTCCCCCCAGGACACCTTTGAAAAACATGCATTTCATTGAGGCATTTGGCTGTGCAATTTATTTCTTTATAATGGGTGTGTACTTAAGTCCTCCTCAGTTTTTTTATGACATGCGTTTGACAACCCAAATAAGCCTGGTCCATTTATCTAATGGGAGTGTCAATTATTTATAGTTCTTTCAACAAGAGCCCCCATCACTTCTCCACCAACTCCACAATGCTCACCATCCTACACTTGGGTTGGACTCCAATGTTCTTTGATGCATATACATTGAGAGCCAATAATTACGGTTCCTTTATATTGCAAAAAGGAGTAGGCTGAAAAAACTAGGGGGCGGGAAAGAACTTCACATTTCCTTACGGTGTTCGCAATTCTTTAAGAGTCCAGAAGCTAGCTCACACTGCGAGACTCTTTGATCATAAATAGCAACGTGCAGCCAAGGCTTTAATCACAATATTGAAATTTAAACAATGGAGTCAACATAATACTTTGAAAAGGGAAGAAATATTGCCTGTTGCATGTTGGCCAAGGTTCAGTGTAGTGGCCAAGAAATATTTGTAACATTCATTTGCTAGGAAAGTGAGCCAAGGCAGCAGCATCTCATTCTGTAGGTGCTTTTGCCTTATGGTTAATATATTTCTTAAGGCCCCATGCTATATTTCTTTGCAAGGAGTACTCTTTTGGATTAGTAGATCTCTCCTAGGAAATTGTTATACAGATTAGGACAATATTACCATTTCACAATAGTATTATTTTGCGAACACTAAAACACAGCTGTTCTGGAGATGTGTGTCTCTGTGCATGTGTGCATTGGTGCTGTAACTGGCACTAGCCAATAAGAACTCGTTAAGAGTTGCCTGAACTGGAGTGAATCAAGCTAAATTTATAAATTGTACGGGGAGCAGAGACAGTGTTCTCATATCACCACTTTAAAATGTTATGTCTGTCTTCATCCATATTTGCTCCAGAGATGCTTCCTGCAAAGTACACAAGCTGGTGGAATAAAACTAAGACTTTAAAAAGTGTTGTCTATTGGATGAGCTCATTAATACCTGCTGTACAGATCTCTGCTGTGAACACTAGCATCTTTAGCAAAAGCTTAAACTTTTCATTTTCCTCTTAAAATGCAATTACTGTACATAGATGCGTGGGCAACACTGTTTTAGGAAGTTCCTTCAAGAACCAGGATAAGCAGTCGCTTAGAAACAGTGCAATAGGCTACTGTTTGGAGAATATGACTCCCTGTCCAACCTCCTTTCCCGTTTTAAACTTAGTGCTGGTTGGTGGTTTGTAGCCTTTACATGTTTTGTGATGTTCAAATGGGATTTCCAAAACTGGAATTCAAATTGAAGTTTATTTTTATTTTCAAAGGGATTTTTGATGTAAAAAGTAATTTCACATGGCTCCCAAGGTTCTTCTAAATGCAACACTTCAACTGGCAATTAAAAGCTTATCTTGTCTTTCTGCATATCCTCTCCTTATGATAAGAAGCATTTTTATTAAGCTTTTAAACATTTGCCAGATTGACAAAACCTGTTAAAAAGGCACTTTTTTCCAGTTTAGAGATGCACATAATGACATTTGCGTTCTCCTAGGTTCAAATGATTTATTTGGAATTGTTTGAATTTAGTTATACGTGCGGAAAAGTTTAATTACCAGCTATCTACTTGGTTGCAATACTACCCAGAGGGCTGCACTTCTTTCTTAATTAAAAAATATTTGAACTTAATAATAGAGAACTCTATTAAAACATGAATAAAACATTGCCAGCATGCAGATCCTTAAAGTTTACTAAGTAGTTAGCAAATCAATTTCATTAAGAGTTGCTTGAGCATCCTACCAGTCATGTACACGAGGGGATTGGTAGAGACTTCTTCACTCCAAGTTCCTGCTGCAAAACACTACCTGACATTTCCATGTTGTTTTGAAACCCTGTATCTGCTCTGCCTCTTCCTCCTGTTCTGAGATGGGAGGGATTGGCAGGATCGGTTACAAAAAAGCATGTCATATAGTTGCTCATCCGGTAGCTTTTGACCAGTAACAATCTCCAGGTATCCAAAGATGAAATGTTTATAAACTAAAATAGCTTTCTTTCCCTTTCACATGCCACAAGTGTCCATGTGCCACAGTGGGACTAGTAACGCCTGTGGAATTATTTACAAGCCTGAGGTTCCACATAAAAGCAGAAGTGACTGCCTTAATGAATATGTATCTCTATCACTTAGATTGTCCAGACTCAACTCTCGCCTAGTCACAGTATGGTGCCTATCACATAGGGGAACTCATGCACGAGCACAAAACTGAAGTGTAATCATCCCAGAATAAATCTGTCATAAAAACCTATTATGAACCGGTTTCCCTGCACACTGACAGCTATTACACCAATAACACACCAACTCTATCCTCCTCCGCCCCCTTCCCCATTGGTGCAGCCACGCTGAAAAGGTGCAAACTCTGTTGTGCTGTCATAAGTGGCTGTGCATGACAGCCCACTCCAGAATAGGACTGGGCTGTCAGTCTCCTGTGTATGTACCAGTTCCAGAGGAAAGCTATGATTTCCTCTTGTGATTATTGGAGCAATCACCCCCCCCCCTACATTAAGCTGGTTCAGATGGAGTTTAATCTGAACCAAAATTCTAATGAGGCAGCCACGCTTTGCCAGTGTGGTAAATTTGATCTTGCGACAAAAGCCACCTCCTAGGAGTGTCCTGACTTAGAAAAACAAGTTGTTCACAAAACAAAAGAAGGCTCTCCAATTCCAGCTGTCCTGATCACCTTCATGGCTAAATTCAGTCAAGGAGGCATGTTAATGAACCAATGGACTTCCTGAGCTCTCTACTGCACCTTCAGTTAGGTGCAAAGACAAAGGCAGCCCCCAACAATACCTTAAACTAACAAAGGGAGGTCCTTAATTAGTTCTCTCTACAAAGGATCTCATAGAATTCTATGGACAAAAAACCCTCTAAAAACCTAAGTTTCTGGAGGCAGACTTACTGGGTCAAGGTGACAAGTGGCTATAAGCAGAGCTGACTGTCAAGGCCTGGCTGGAAGCAAGCCCCATGGGAGCCACGCGGTTGCAGCTGGTGCCTCCAATACTGCATCATGAGAAGGCCTTGCCAAAATGTGAGACAAGGTAGGCCAGCTACCACAGGTCACCAGGGAAGTGACAGTAGACAGTCTGGTTGGAGGTAGGCTCCAGAGCAATAGTAAGTGGCCTGGAATGGCCGAGAGCAAAGAGCCACACATAGATCTTTATGACAAGACAGGAGGGTGGGCTGGGCTGGAGGGGAAGGAGTCGACTCCAAGGAGAAACTTATTTAAGGTTAGCTCTGGTCGGTGATAGCGGTGCCCAGACATGTCACCTGGAGGACAGGCAGGGAGGCTGCACAACTAACCCAGCCAAGAAGGGACAGCTTTGGCTGAGTAGCAGAGGATGCTGGGTTAAGTAACCCACCTCCCCATTCAATCTCTGAAGCCCTGGAACAATGCCCAAATCCCTGGGTAACGCTGCTGCTGCTGGAAGACCTGCCTCTGAAGGAGATCCGCAGCTTGGGAGACTTACGCCAGGCCCCTAGATCTTCATGTCTTTTGCTTTGGTCATTGACTTCATCCTGCTTTATTATTGGTCTGTTGTGCGTTTGACCTGTTGGTGCTGTGTGAACCCACCTTCAATTCCAGCTGCAATCCAAGAACCACTGTGCTAAGCCATTGCTCAGGATCTGTAAACCCCACTTCCTTCCCCCTTCCAGCCTCTTTCTCCACTTCTCCCCGAATGCAACTGAAGCTGCTGTGCCAGCATGGGCTAGACTGCCAACCTTGTGAGCCACCTTGCCAAGTGCCCCTTCTCTCTGGGAAAGCAGCATCAGCTTTCTTGCCCTGCTTACCTTGCTCAAGCAAATTCAGGCTACCGCCTAGTTTTTAGGGCTGGCTTCAACCCCCCTTTCCACTTTTATATCCTGCCTCTGATTAGGTGATATGCTCCAACTTGGTGCCCTTGCCTCCTGCAATGCATTATACTCAGCAGATACAGCCAGGCAAACTTGATCACTTGCGCAGCCTCATCACTGCTCCACAAACTTCCTGCTGTCTTTCATTGTCTGTCCTGTGTGCAGTCAAACTTATGGTACACTTAGCGCTTGTGATTTTGCTCCTTTCTGCGAAACTTCTGTATGTGAGCGAGTGAATTTATTCTGATTCCGTCTTCCCTATTATTGGAACTTATCAGCATAACAAAGTCTGTCATGTTGCACCTCTCACCCTTGCTCCCTCTTATTTCACTGTCAAACTGGCTACTACACAGGGTCATAGAATTGGAAAGGAAATAGGTCAACCCCCTGCCTATAGTAGGAAATCCTCCTAGAGCACCTCCAACAGGTGCTTTTTGAGCCTCTGTTTAAATATCTCCATTGAGGAAGAGTCCACCACTTCTCTCTGCAATCTGTTCCACTGCTGAATCGTCCTTACTGTCAGGAACTTTTGTCCTGATATCCAATTGGAATCTCTTCTCTTGCAGTTTGTACCCATTGGATCTAGTTCTACTTTCAGAAGCAATTGAGAAAAAATGTGTCCCTTTGTCTATATGACAGCCCTTCAGGTATTTGAAGAGAGCTATCATATCCCCTCTCAACCTTCTCTTCTCCAGACTGAACATATCAAGATCCCTCAACCTTTCCTCACAGGGCTTGTTCTCCAGCTTTCTGATCATCCTTCGCTCTTCTCTGAACCTGCTCCAGTTTGGCTGCATCTTTCTTAAAGTGAGGTGCCCACAACTGGACACAGTACCCCAGGTGAGGTCTAACCAATGCAGAGTAAAGTAGAACCATGACTTCTCGTGACTTGGAATCTATGGTTCTAGTAACGCACGATCCCCACACATGAATTAGCTTTTCTCCCCATATGAGCATGTTACACTGTTTAAACGTACACCTGGTAACCGTGAATTACTTCTTCAGGTGGATGATTCTTGAAGACTTCAAAAATCTGGTACACAGGGAACAGCAAACCTCCCCTTCCCTCTATTCCAGTCACACCTGGAGTTGACCACTTAAATGGGAGATTTTAACCAATAAGAGGCACTTGGAGGAAGAAGCACAGTAATATAGAGTGCATTTGTGTGTATGTCTAATTTACTCATAAAATGGAAAAGACAAGTATCCAAAACCTGTTAGAATATTGAGAGTATTTTCCAGCACAGTGATTTATGCTAAAATTTTGGTATTGTGCTTTTAAAATGTCAGATTAAACAGCCTAGAGTAATTACTATCCCCTGGCCCTGATATCACAATCACTAATGGAGACTGAAATCCTCACTTCACCTATAAATATATTTTAGAAAGGTAGAATCAGTCTTTTGGCTACTCCTTAACCTTCTGTGTATCTGTGAGTGTAAAAGAATCAAGTAACATCTTCAAGAAGTCAAGATCCTACAGAGGTCATAGCCATGAAAGAGCATCTGCTTTGCATGTAGAAGGTACCAGGTCCAGTCCCTAGCATGTCCAAGCACAGAAAAATGCCTATCTGAAACCCTGGAGAGTTGCTGTCAATATCGACAATGCTGAGCTAGGTGGGACAATGATCTGACTCAGTAGACAGCAGCTTCATATGTTCCCTTGGAGTCCCCTTTTTAAAATGACACATGTAAAGTGACATTGCCTCTTGCCTTCCAAAACCTGGAGACAAGTCAAATGCTGGTTTTTCATTTAAGGAGATCATACACTGCATGACAATAACATACCTTAGAATGGTGGTTCTCAAACCTTTTGGTCTCCAGAGCCTTTTACACTCCTAAAAGGAGTCCTGGGGAGTCTGAAACCTGTGCAGCATCTTGAGGAACCTCAGAATGCTGATGTAAACTGGGCAGGGGGCAGACGGAGACCATTTATGATGTACTCATAGAGCCTCTGAAGGGGTCTCAAGGAGCTCTAGAGCCCCTAGGAGCACACTTTGAGAAACACTGCCTTAGAGCTTCCTCTTTCCCCCTATTCCATCATACTGCATGGGAGTGGGAAATTATGGACCTAGAGGGAATATGGACCTAGAGGATGAGGGCAGTAGGAGCAAGAGAAATGGGGTCTGTATTAGAACTCCGATGACTAGCTTGTCTGTATCAAAACATACAACCCACCCAAAATGGATCTGGGAAGCCAGCAAACATTAAAATAAAATTGTATATTCTGCACAGCAAGGTATTTAACTGTCCAAAAGTGTCACAAGAATCTGACAGCTCAGAGCATATGCCCCGCCACTACACAAATCCCATTTCAAAACTCTAAATTTCCTATTCATAGCAGACTCTTTAACATATGACTTGAGGGAAAAATTCCTCACTGTTCAGAAAGGTGCAGGGCAGTGTCTTCGTATTTGCAGTGGACTAATTTGTTCTCGCATAACGAATCGCTGCCGTAATGAGAATACATGGTGTGGGTGGGGAATCAAAACCACATGAGGGAGAAAAATCAATTTGATGGACATGAGTATAGTCCCGAAAATAGCCTGGGGATTTGGTATATGACACTACCTTACTGTTAGCCTTCAATCATATCATTTATTATTTTTCTGGATGGCTGCAGCAGCGACACTATGAAGTGCAGAGACTAATGATCTTATGAGTTCGCCTGCAGATTGCTATTGAAAGTCTGTCAATTGTCCTCTTCAGCTTTTCAGCCCTCCAAACTGAGCCTGCATTGCTAATTCATAGATTCTAAAAGTTTGTCTGTAAGACTACAATAAGCGTGCCCTTTTTTCCTTTTTGGAAGTTTGCAATGAAACTCTTAATTCATGAAAGGTGAATCGGGATATACAGTATGGCAGCAATTGGATTCATTACACAGAAGAACAGAACTGCAATTAGTCAAAAAAGCAGAACATAAAGAGCTGCAATTGAGTGTTGACGCCACTCTGATGCCCCCCATAATGCCAACCCAAGCAAAAGTCCATTATCATGGCATTTCACAAGAGGAGGGGAGGTTGGGATTCAGGAACATCACTGGGTGGTCTGTCCCATCCCTTTTTATGTCAGAATTTTCGCTCCCCTGCCCTCACTATGCAATAAAACACATTTGGCACTGAATATTATGTAAATCTACAAAGAGCAACAACTCCGGTTGCTGATTGTATTGTTCACCCCTTATACCAGTTAGAAAAAAAACCCTGCTGCAGCTTTATGGCAGCCTGTGCCGACAGAACATGTATTCCACCAGTGCTAGTCTGCAATAGGATTTGGCCATGAATAAGACTTATGCTCCAATAAAATCCCCTTATAAGAAACTTGGCGAATTATTTTTCCTTCAATCACATATGTCCACCCACCACACTCTGATCATGACAGTTCTCAGAGTTGTTCTAGAATGGGGAACATCCTCAAGATTAGGCAGTATGGGCCCTGTAAGTCTCAAGAGGCAGTAAATCTCAAAAGTGACAATAAATCAGAAGTCTCAGATAACTAATACAGTGACCCCAACCTGTGAGGCATGGCTCCTGAGGGTGGTATGGCAAACGTGCAGGGGCGTTGCGGGACTCTTGGCACCTAGCAGCGAGCACCTGATGTGACCCTGAAGACAGCGGTAAGGGGCTTGGTTTGGCGGGGAGAGCTCTCTGCACAAGGTTTTTTGCTGCTGGAAGGGATTCCCCTCACCGTAGACCCCTTACTGTGGTCTCTAACCTGGAAGTAACTGGTGATGATTCATCACATCACATGTCATTGCCACTTACTTCCAGGTTCTGAATGCGGCATCCGCAGCATGGAGGGCATCACAACAAAGGTAAGTTTGGGAAGTGCTGCTTTAATATATTTCTCTATCTTAAAACGAAGAAAATTATGTATTGCTTTCTTTTAGTTGAACTTGGGAGCTTCTTCCAGACATTTACATCCCAAGCCATCAGAAACATTACCTTCAACTTGATATATATTATTGGCCAATTGGTATTCATTAGTCCTACCCACATTCTTTCACTGTCATCACTGTGACAAATGTCAAACAACAATTGGACAGATTGCACTTATTCAACAGGGCTTTTAAAAAAAAACTGATTACTTCAAATGTTTCAAACTGCATCAGCCCTTGACAAATCTTGACACATGGATTGACAAACTGTGAAGTTTTGAAAAGTTGAAAAACAGGGTAGTTTATGTATTCTTTTGTTGGTACAATTGCCATAACTTTTTCAAATTTAACTGTATAATCTTGATGATTAGAAACTTTTGCTCCCCCTCCGCACGGTGAAATTTAGATAGCTTCAGATGTCTTATGGGTTATATAAAGCTGTCCATCCTTGACTTGGTCTATTCCTCTTGTAGCATTATGTCACTGGAATGTGCTTTCCGGCTACTGTAAAGTACGCATAGTTGCATGCTTCCAGACTGCCAATGGTGAGAACATGGAGGCTCTGCATGTGGTAGCAGGGTGAAGAAGATGTAAACAGAGATGAGTTGGTTAGGTGGGCATAATGGGGCAGGAGGATGGTTATTCCAGAGCCAGAAGGGGGTGGCACCCAGCATGGGTGACTTGTGCCATATGCTATGCCCTTCCTTACCTTCCGACATTCCCTCTTCTCTCTCCTTGGACGTGCAACAGCTAAAAAGCTGGCAAAGGTCCAAAGAAACCGTTTGGTAATCATGTTTGGTAATACAGCATGCAGCGCTGCCTGTTTTGGCGCAGCTACGTGCTGTGAAAAAAAATAGGATTAGGTTGTGAAGCTCATAACTATGGGTAGCACACCCTCCAAATATTTCAATGATGAAAACAGGAACACATAAATTTGTAACATCCTCACAATAAGGATTACTATTTGAGCTTCTTCTCTGCCCCCACCATGAACACACAGGAAGGTTCTCTGCTGCCCGTTGTACGTTGCATTCATTTGCTCTCCAACAGTCTGACACTAGCGTTCAGTGAAGAACATGTTAGTAAGCTGGCCATAGAAGGCTTAAAAATTAGCAGCCCAATCCTACTGGGCTGTCCCATTGGTGGAACACATATTCCACCAGCGCTTGCAGCTGCAAAACAGCTGTAAAGTGCACTCCAGCCGTGCTGGCTGTCAGAGCGCTGGAAGAAAACCTAAAAGACGGATCCTAAAAGACCTGCCAAGGAAGATAAGATGGAGTTCAAGGCTTCCCCTTCTCCAGGGGATGGGCCCGTATCCGAACGCACTCGGGATACTCCTCAGCGGGAGGGGGTCGGGGGCTTCTTGTAGTGGGGGATTTGATTATTAGAAACATAGAGAGGGGGGTTTGCGACGGATGTGAGGACCGCATGGTGACTTGCCTGCCTGGTGCGAAGGTTGCGGACATCACTTCTCGTCTAGACAGGCTAGTAGACAGTGCTGGGGGAGAGGTAGCGGCTGTGGTGCATGTTGGCACCAACGACGTGGGCAAGTGTAGCTGGGAGGTCCTGGAGGCCAAATTTAGGCTTTTAGGCAGGAAGCTGAAAGCCAGGACCTCAAAGGTAGCGTTCTCTGAAGTGCTACCTGTTCCACGCGCAGGGCCAGCTAGGCAGGCGGAGATCAGGGGTCTCAATGCGTGGATGAGACGGTGGTGTAGGGAGGAGGGGTTTAGATTCGTTAGGCACTGGGGAACGTTTTGGGACAAGCGGGGCCTGTACAAGAGGGACGGGCTTCACTTGAACCAGAATGGAACCAGACTGCTGGCGCATAACATTAAAAAGGTGGCAGAGCAGATTTTAAACTGATCCCTGGGGGAAGGCCGACAGGAGCCGAGGGGCATCCGGTTCGGGACTCCTCATCCCTATGGGATGAGGATGGGGAGGTTAGAGAACAACAAGACAAAGGCAGAGTAGGAGAAGAAATTGGGAAAGGTAGCGTGATGGGATGTGATAGACGGTTTGGCACACTGAGAGGATGCGGGGACAAAGGAGCGAATAAGCAGCCCATCCTAGGGCATTCCGTGTACAAATGCTTTTATGCGAATGCCCGAAGTCTATGAGCAAAGGTGGGAGAACTGGAATGTCTGGTGACAAGGGAAAACACTGACATAGTGGGCATAATGGAAACCTGGTGGAATGCGGAGAATCAGTGGGATACCGCAATCCCGGGCTATAAACTCTACAGGAGGGACAGGGAGGGGCGTGTTGGAGGTGGGGTGGCCCTTTATGTTAAGGAAGGGATAGAATCCAGCAAAGTAGAGACTGAAGGTGGGTCCGACTCCACTGTAGAATCTCTGTGGGTTAAATTACCAGGCTTGTGCAGCGATGTAATACTGGGGGCGTGCTATCGTCCTCCAGACCAGAAATCGGATGGGGACCTTGAAATGAGGAAACAGATCAGGGAGGTGACAAGGAGGGACAGGGTTGTAATCATGGGGGACTTCAATTATCCTCATATTGACTGGGTCAATTTGTGTTCTGGTCACGATAAGGAAACCGGATTTCTTGACGTGCTAAACGACTGTGGCTTAGAGCAGCTAGTCACAGAGCCCACCAGAGGACAGGTGACTCTGGATTTAATATTGTGCGGTATGCAGGACCTGGTTAGAGATGTCAATGTTACTGAGCCATTGGGGAACAGTGATCATGCTGCGATCCGTTTTGACATGCACGTTGGGGGAAGAATACCAGGCAAATCTCTAACAAAAACCCTTGACTTCTGACGGGCGGACTTCCCCCAAATGAGGAGGCTGGTTAGAAGGAGGTTGAAAGGGAGGGTAAAAAGAGTCCAATCTCTCCAGAGTGCATGGAGGCTGCTTAAAACAACAGTAATAGAGGCCCAGCAGAGGTGTATACCACAAAGAAAGAAGGGTTCCACTAAATCCAGGAGGGTGCCCGCATGGCTAACCAGCCAAGTTAGAGAGGCTGTGAAGGGCAAGGAAGCTTCCTTCCGTAAATGGAAGTCTTTCCCTAATGAGGAGAATAAAAAGGAACATAAACTGTGGCAAAAGAAATGTAAGAAGGTGATACGGGAGGCCAAGAGAGACTATGAGGAACGCATGGCCAGCAACATTAAGGGGAATAATAAAAACTTCTTCAAATATGTTAGAAGCAGGAAACCCGCCAGAGAAGCGGTTGGCCCTCTGGATGGTGAGGGAGGGAAAGGGGAGACAAAAGGAGACTTAGAGATGGCAGAGAAATTAAATGAGTTCTTTGCATCTGTCTTCACGGCAGAATACCTCGGGAAGATACCGCTGTCCGAACGGCCCCTTCTGACCAAGGAGAAGTCAGATAGAGGTTAAAAGAGAAGATGTTTCAGACCTCATTGATAAATTAAAGATCAATAAGTCACCGGGCCCTGATGGCATCCACCCTAGAGTTATTAAGGAATTGAAGAATGAAGTTGCAGATCTCTTGAATAAGGTATGCAACTTGTACCTCAAAACGGCCACGGTGCCAGAAGATTGGAGGATAGCAAATGTCACACCTATTTTTAAAAAGGGAAAGAGGGGGGACCCGGGAAACTATAGGCCGGTCAGCCTAACATCCATACCGGGTAAGATGGTGGAATGCCTCATCAAAGATGGTGGAATGCCTCATCAAAAATAGGATCTCAAAACACATAGATCAACAGGCCTTGCTGAGGGAGAGTCAGCATGGCTTCTGTAAGGGTAAGTCTTGCCTCACAAACCTTATAGAATTCTTTGAAAAGGTCAACAGGCATGTGGATTTGGGAGAACCCGTGAACATTATATATCTGGACTTTCAGAAGGCGTTTGACATGGTCCCTCACCAAAGGCTACTGAAAAAACTCCACAGTCAGGGAATTAGAGGACAGGTCCTCTCATGGATTGAGAACTGGTTGGAGGCCAGGAAGCAGAGAGTGGGTGTCAATGGGCAATTTTCACAATGGAGAGAGGTGAAAAGCGGTGTGCCCCAAGGATCTGTCCTGGGACCGGTGCTTTTCAACCTCTTCATAAATGGCCTGGAGACAGGGTTGAGCAGCGAAGTGGCTAAGTTTGCAGACGACACCAAACTTTTCCGAGTGGTGAAGACCAGAAGTGATTGTGAGGAGCTCCAGAAGGATCTCTCCAGACTGGCAGAATGGGCAGCAAAATGGCAGATGCGCTTCAGTGTCAGTAAGTGTAAAGTCATGCACATTGGGGCAAAAAATCAAAACTTCACATATAGGCTGATGGGTTCTGAGCTGTCTGTGACAGATCAGGAGAGAGATCTTGGGGTGGTAGTGGACAGGTCGATGAAAGTGTCGACCCAATGTGCGGCGGCAGTGAAGAAGGCCAATTCTATGCTTGGGATCATTAGGAAGGGTATTGAGAACAAAACGGTTAGTATTATAATGCCGTTGTACAAATCTATGGTAAGGCCACACCTGGAGTATTGTGTCCTGTTCTGGTCGCCGCATCTCAAAAAAGACATAGTGGAAATGGAAAAGGTGCAAAAGAGAGCAACTAAGATGATTACCGGGCTGGGGCACCTTCCTTACGAGGAAAGGCTATGGTGTTTGGGCCTCTTCAGCCTAGAAAAGAGATGCCTGAGGGGGGACATGATTGAGACATACAAAATTATGCAGGGGATTGACAGAGTGGATAGGGAGATGCTCTTTACACTCTCACATAATACCAGAACCAGGGGACATCCACTAAAATTGAGTGTTGTGCGGGTTAGGACAGACAAAAGAAAATATTTCTTTACTCAGCGTGTGGTCGGTCTGTGGAACTCCTTGCCACAGGATGTGGTGCTGGCGTCTAGCCTAGACGCCTTTAAAAGGGGATTGGACAAGTTTCTGGAGGAAAAATCCATTATGGGATACAAGCCATGATGTGTATGCGCAACCTCCTGATTTTAGCAATGGGTTATGTCAGAATGCCAGATGCAAGGGAGGGCACCAGGATGAGGTCTCTTGTTATCTGGTGTGCTCCCTGGGGCATTTGGTGGGCCGCTGTGAGATACAGGAAGCTGGACGAGATGGGCCTATGGCCTGAGCCAGTGGGGCTGTTCTTATGTTCTTAAGGCGGGAAGGGGTGGGACAGAATGGGGTGGGTGGATTGAGCCTCGGAAGGTTTCGGCGATATCCACTGAATCCTAACCCCCTTCCTCGGCCTGATCTGCCTTTATGGATCAATGTAGACTTGCACCAGCAATATTGCTGGTGAAGGTTCGAGTTGACCCATACCAGACCTTCAGCAGCCAAGACTCCCCCACTGGATACAACAGAGGCTGCATTGCCAGTTAGGATTGTGCCTTAGAACTGTTTAATGTTATAAACAGGATCTTATTAAAGAATAACTTCAACTCAATCACATTCAGCATCATTTACTATCTGGATAAGTGGCGATGGTAAAAGGGGGGCAAGGCAAAAGGGAAGCTGTTCACCAGCATTTGGGGACTTGTGTGCATGTTTCTACACTACAGCCAAGAAGTATGCCCCACCCCCAGGTTAAACCTAATCAACTAGGCATGCCACCAACAACAGTTTAAAAAAAAAAGACATCCCTTAAAAGCAAATACAGGGACAGAGGAAGTGCAATGTTTTACTAGTGACAACTACCAGAAAATAACAACTGTCTCTGGTAAAATGTTGTTAGAGCTTTTGTGATAGTATTATTGGCCACCGATTTATTTGACCTTTCAGAACTCGTCTGTATCGCTGTTGACCCATTTCATGGTTTCAAAAATGAACTCTCAATTGATGCAAAGTGGTCCTGCAGGGATGCAGAACCTACAGTGTTCCCCTTACTCAAACAAGTACAGAGAAAACTGTACCATTTTCCCCACCTTCCAGAATACTTACCAGAGTCTGGACTGTCAGATTTGAACTGTCTTGTGGGATTTCTTTGAGAGATTTTCTGCTTATGGAAGTTCTTAACTGACTGGTGGATCTCCCCTTTGACTTGTCAGGCCCTTTCTTACAAGACTCAGGTGTGTTTCCTGGTGGTGACAAGCAGCAGGTAGGCAAGATGCTGTTTTGGAAGTTCTCTGCTTTTCCCGTCCCGACAACAGATTCTTCCTTCCTTGGAGACAAGGCTTCCTCACTGCTCTGCTTTGCATATCCTTTGTTTGCTGGTTGTTCAGAACTCCTTGATGCCCTTTTCAGATGAATGTCTTTCGATGTTACTGGTTCTGGGGATCCTGATAGAAAGTGGCTGGCCTGAAGGTTTTGAGCCTCTTGCACAAATTCATTGTAGCTATCATCCTGGAGCAGAGGAAAGAAAGCAAAGTAAAATGTTACTTCAAGCACCAGTTCCTCTGTCACAAGGATTTCTCGCATTAGAGAAGTAAACTTTTAGATCTAAACCATGCTGATTCTCTCCACTTTCCCACTGTGATTTCTAACACCCTTCCCATGAACATTATACCCTTGGGGTTCTTCCATTTCCAGTTTTCATTCTTGTCTGTTGAGATTTGAATTGTTTAAGGGTGCAATCCCAATCTCGTATTAGGCTGATGCAAGTCCCTTGTGCCAGCCCACCACGGTCACCATAAAGCACACGTGCCAGCCTCTGAAGGCCAACGTGAGGGCCAAAGCTCTGGTGGACAGGTAAGGCTGTGTCGGCTGAATCAGGCAGGCATGGGGGTCTTGGGGGGAGTGGGCGGAGGGCAGAAATTAGATGCTTTGGGGTGGTGGGAGGACATGCCGCTGGTGAGCGGGTGATGGGGCCAGGATTCAGCACCTGTGCCGATCCTAACCCTGGTCCTGGGCAGTCCAGATCAGCTCTGGACTGCTTGGAACTGCGCCACCTCTTTAGGTATAGCTCCATTGGGGCTCCATTGGGGCTGCTACAGTATTACCCGGGGTAAGGGGAAGGAATTCCCCTTGTCCCAGGCTGAGCCACATCCAACATATCCTCTTGTTGGATATGGGGCAGGCCAGCTGGCCTCCCCATTCCAGTGCTGGTTCGGACTGGACTGTAAATTGTTCAATTTGTTTATTTGTTAAAAGCAATCATTTCCCTATATCTGACGGTTGCTCCCCTCTGTTTTGGGGAAACATCTGAATCTTCTCTCTTGTCCATGGAAAATCCTGTTTTATACATCGACAAGACAAACATGTGAATGATGGCTCTGCCACATTTCCTTTGGCCCTCATTTTTCTAGGGGGAAAACGGGTCAGAAATAAAACATTCCTGTAACACAAATGACACAACTGCATTGTTTCAGAATACTTTATGTCTCACTCCCTGCCATCTTCCTCAAATTTTCCAATATCAGCCTTTGAAAATGCTGCTGTTTTCTTAGCTGCCCCTCCCTCCTCTAGCTTTCACATCTCTGCGCCTGAGATACTTTCATCATGGGGAGTAGCAAATATTTCTTCATTCTACTCGGTAGTGATTTCATTAAGATACAGACCTCTGTTTTCTACACTATTATAACCCAGCACTGTATATACCACTCAGTTTTAAACCTCATGTTGTAAACTAATACTCTGAATTAGATTAACATAATTTGGTAGAATTTTTTTTTTAAAACCCAACCAACCATTGACATATTATGTTTTAACTGACCTTTACCTGATGTCTCCACACTGCACACACCAACATACATTTCAATTTCTGTCACTCCAGTTCTTAGAATATATTTTTTAAACTATTCAATCACGCAACAGTGCCAAGAACTTCAATAAAGTATGTCTGATTAACTGTAGCATGGCATATGTACACTGAAGAGACTGATTTCCCCAAGGAGATGGCTCTCATATTGCTGTACCACATTCCTTGAAAGAACATGCAGATGGGTATTTGGACAATAATTTCTGGATACAGAAACCTGATTGCACTTGCTGAGTTGTAATTTTAAAAAGATCATTCTTGAGAGCTACCCACTTTGGAGCAGATGGGACCTGGTCTTTTTATATCCAAAACATTAATGTTGAGAAGGCAGAGTTAACATGCTTTGTGAAGATCGCACAGTCTTCTTCATTTAAATGTGAATGAGAAAAGGAGCGTGCAGCACTTTGTGGAATTAGGTTGCAGTGCTGCTCAGAGTCACGAGAGGAGAAGCTCTGTAGGTTCAAATGGGGGTGCAATTAAGATGCAGGCCAAATGGGATAACTTGCCAGCAGAATGGTCAGTTCAGATTCCTGTGGATGGGATGAAGCAAAGGCAGCCAGAAAAAAAACTACAGTCTTCTAATTATGGGGATGAGTGAACAAGTTTGATCCAGAAACTTTTACAGGACTCAAGAAGTATCCCTTGATTCTAGCCTACTGAAGTGGTATTTCAAATGGCCGTATAATTGGCTTTCCTCACTTTGGGCAATTGTACATGAACTGAATCCCCCTTTTCATCAACCTGTGACTGTCGATTCAAGAACTACTGAAGGCTCGAGCCCTAACAACATTCAGCATGGGAGTCACAACAATAACAACCACCATTGTGACAGGATATCCCACTACGTATGTGGCATCATGAGAACACCATTTGATCTTTCTTGTCAGTCCAGCACTCTAAACTGTGGTCATCCTAATATAGCCACTACAGAGGGTGCCTCTGAATTCGCAGATCGTGTAACCAATCCTTCAGACCCACGTCGAGTCAGACGTGGCCCCTCTGGAGCACAGTGCCCTCTGGAGCACAGCTCCAATCGCCTCTGGAGGGCTTTCTGAAGCTCACAGAGGCCTTGCGCATCAGGTGGGGCCAAGTCTGGAGCATGTCAGGTGGGGTCAAGTCTGGACACGGACACATGCGGCCTCTGCAGGTTTCAGAAAGCCCTCCAGAGGTGACCGGAGCGCAGCTCTGGTCGCCTCTAGAGGGCTCAGGTGGGGCCAAGCCTGGCTCAACACAGATGGGTATGGCTTCTGTGGACTTACGAAAGCCTTCCGGAGAGTACCAGACCACCTGGAGGTCTTCCTTAGGCATCAAAATGCCTTATATGGCATAAAAATGTCAAATCTGGTTTCCCTCAGAAAACCGGAAGTTGCTTTTTTTGGCCAAAAAGGACATTCTGAAGCCTGCAGAGGTCACGGGTGGCTGTGCACGGCCTCTGGGGGCTTCAGAAAGCCCTCTGGAGGGGAATAAAGCAAGTCCCTTTTGGAAGGCTTAAGGGGCCAAAGATCATGGATTGGATTATCCATGATTTTTGGTATCTGGGGCCCCCAGATGGTGGGTCTGAGAACAGACTCCCATGGGTACTGAGGCACCACCTGTCCTAACAAATGAATCTTTGCATCACTGGGAAAAGATGTTATATACAGAGAGATGTAAAATGGGTTATTTGGACTTTTAGCCATCTAAAAGTAATCTGGTCAGAGCTATTTTAATTAGAAAAAGCTGTATGCATAAGCGGTAATGTTACAATTGAGCATGACGTGCAGTATAGCTGACTGGATCTGTGGTTCTACAGTCTATGCCTCTGGTGTAGCAAGAGATGACATTGCTTGTTTGGGACCTTTTAACAACACAGTTACAAAGTATTACCCCTGCTAACTGGGTAAGAAGCACTTTTTCAAGTGGGTTCTCCTCTTTTTAGCAGGGGGGGGGAGCAGCTGGCCCGCCTCACTTCAGCAGTGTCTTTTCTAGTGACTGCCTGCTGGTGTTCTTTGCATCTTTTTAGATTGTGAGCCCTTTTGGGACAGGGAGCTATTAGCTATTCTCTGTAAACCACTTTGTGATCTTTGTTGAAAAGCGGTATATAAAAACTGCAATAATCACCTTTTGTTATCTTACTCCTCCTTCCCTGGGGGGGGGGGGGAGGGAGGGACAACAGCAGCAGAGGTAGATTTGTGAAATGATTTGGTTCTGTTGGTGCAGGAAGTTGAAGTTGAAGTACAATGAACACCAATGCAGAAGAAGCAGAAATTATACGTACTCTGAGCTTCCTTTTCCTCCACAGTGCCTTTTGTATCCTGCTCAATGGGCAGGAACAACGTCCCTTCCAAAAGACACATGAAAGATCTGTTTTAGACATGACAATGCACTTATATTGTTCTGCTTTCTACTGTCTGAAGCTGCTATTTGTTTCTGAACATTCAATAAACAATTGCCCTGGTCTAGAACCACTGTGCATGGCCACACACTCAAGGGGTTCCTCTAAACATGGACTGGTGCAGCCATTTTAATGGAGGAACTGCCTCAAGATGAATGAGGAAATGGCTGCAGGCAGGGGAGATCCATGTGCATGCTGGTAATGCTGTATGCACAGAAAAAAAAATCACTGGATTAGAATGACTTTGCACATTTTTAGATGCTGAAACCTAGAAGTCTGACAACTTACTTAAAGAAAAAAAGACAAAAACAAGCTGAAGATCGTCACAGCAGATACCTTCAGAACTGGCAGGAAACCATTATAAACATGGATTCTCCAGTACTTGGTTCATTCTGGTAATATTTTCTTTGGCCTTATGTTATTGTTGATAAGATTAAAAATGAGTTTTGGCAACTGATTTTAAGTGTAGAACTGGTTTGTTTTTTTTAAATTTCTATGGAAAAATCCACAAAGGAGATCCATCCAGGCTTATACTGAAGTGGGAAAGAAACTCCAGAGTTAAATGTTCAAATAGGAAAAAGCAGTGTATTGTTACAGAGAGAAACATATTCTTCATAATCTAGTCCTTAATGCTTTTTTCCTAATCAGCAATGAGGCTTATCTTTCAGAAGCATAACTGAGATAGAGAAAATGTGTTGCACTGGTCAGGAGTTCTAAAATAGACACCATATGGAAGAGATGACCAAGATTGTTCAGGTTTCATTGTGTCAGCTTTACTTAGCTTAACCCTGAAATTCTGAAATCATAGTCAGAATAATGAAACCTGACAGGTCTAAGGTGAAAAAAAATTAAGACAACAACTAAGAGTGTTCTTATTGGATATATTTAGCAATCATAATGCTATTTCCTCAGGGAAATGAAGCTATATTTTTTTTTGGGGGGGGGGGAGATTAATCTTTCTGGCTGTAATATAACTTTGTTGTACCTCTAACTCAGTGGAAAGAAATTCAAATGATAAGAAATGCTTTCCATAATTAAAAAGGAAAGAGCCTGGAAAGTTAATAAAGGCAGAAACACTTAGCAGTTACTATCACAACTTGATGCAATGGTTGATTGACACGGCAATCTGCTGATTTTTTTTTCTATCATTATAGCAGCAGCTGATGTTTTCAGTTAAGTTACTGGTTGTTATTCAGTCATCTTAGAGTTCAATATTTTTCATATTGCCAAAGATTAAAAACCCCTAATCACACTTATGCAGGTGCCACCCATGTTTTTAAAGGAATGAAAGACTGTGCTACTGGCATCTTTTGAAAACCACATTTGTTATTGTCCACATCCACTATGAACAAACAAATCAAATTCTTCACGTTATTGCACTGTTCAATTCTATCTGGAAAATATAATCCAAACCTAAAACAGAAGGCATGACTTACGTGAAATTATAGCTTTCATTAACGGGCTGGGGAAAAAAACCTGTTCCAATTGACAAGCAAACAAACAAGAAGCAAACCACAAAGGTACAAAAGTATTTAATATATGCAAAGCTGTAGAAAATGCATCACAAGCTTCTCTGCCCAAGCCATCATTGTTAAGAATCCTGTACTGTTCATAATTTTAGTTTTTTTGTTGTTAAATGAGAGTTGTGCAACTTTTTGAACAGAGAGTACTGAAATGGAGGGGCCGTTCAAGAAAAGGGTGTACCTATCCAGAAGGATTAGGCCTATTATTAAATTACACTACACGCATTCCCCTACAAAATTAAGCCTAAGACATATGATACGTGTATGATGCATGCTGCACAGTAGTTCATTTAACTGGCAAGGCCATGAGCTATGTATTTTCATCTAATGAATGCAGAGGCCAAGACAACAACAGTGCACACATTTTTGAACCATAACAGATGATCTTGTGCCCAAACTAGTTGTCTTGTGTCGACATAATACATATATACAGGTGGGGCCTCGGTATCCGCAGTGCACCCGGCAGATACTGAAAATTGCTAATAAGCAAATCTGTGATTTTTCGGCCCCTCATGCCCTCTGAAGGGGACTGGTGCTGTGCTCCAGTCCTCTCTGGAGGGCTTTTTGAAACCTGCAGAGGCCACATGTATTTGCCTGCAAAGGCCTGGAGGGGCAAAAAAAGCCACTTTGGGACATTGTGAAGCCTGCAGAGATTGTGGACCGAAGCACACAGCCTTTGTGGGCTTCAGACAGCCCTCCGGTCACCTTTGGAGGTGTAGGTGGGTCCCCAAGTCTGGCTCAATGTGAGTCCGGGGGACCTGCATTGAGCCAGAACTGCGGATACTGGATCCACAAATACGGAAGCCCCACCTGTATGTAGAATGTATAAAAGCTTCTCAAAATGCATTTGGCAGAAGATGGAATTATTATTTTTTTATGCACTTCTGTGCATAAGACTCTTTTGTGTAGAGTTCATCTAAGCCAAGACTCTTTTGTGTAGAGCTTCTCTACTGAACAGTATGATGGCTTGGTTTTGTTTTTTTGAAATTATATACAGGTGGAGCCTATTTATCCGTGTTAGTTCCGTTCCATGCCTCGGTGCAATTAACAAAAAACGCATTGTGCTAAATTCCATAGAGTTACGCAAATACACTGCAGCCTGACACTTCCGGATGGAAGGAAACTAAGGCAACCGTTATCAATCCCCTCCCCTCTGCTCCACTCCATACTCAGCCCTCCCCATTGCCAGCTGTCCTCCTGAGCTTTTAAGAGTCCAGCCCTATGCGTTTCTACTCAGAAGAAAGCCCCATTGTAGTCAATGGGGCTTACTCCCAGGAAAGTGGGGAGAGGATTGTAGGCTATATCTCATGCTTTGCTTGGTGGGAAGGCTTGCTTGTGTTGTTGACTGCCTGCACCATCTCAATGGGGGGGAATTGGCAAACACTCCCTGGGTTTTTTTTAAATCAATCCCCTCTCCTCCCCCTCCTGCCTCCCCCTTCGTACTCAGCCCTTCCCGTTGCCAGCTGCCTGGCTTCTTTTCACAGTTGGGATGTTGATCTTTCTACTCAGAAGTAAGCCCCATTCCAGTCAATGGGGCTTACTCCCAAGAAAGTGTGAAGAGGATTGTAGGCTATATCTCATGCTTTGCTTGGTGGGAAGCCTTGCTTGTGTTGGTGATAGCCTGCACCATGGGGGGGGGGGTTGGGTTGCTTGTGTCGGTGATTGCCTGCACCATCTCAATGGGGGGGGGGATTTGGCAAACACTTTCTAGGTTTTTTAAGGCAATCCCCTCTGTTGCTACCACACCTGCCCCTGTGTGATTGTGAGTGAGTGAGTGAGTGAGAGAGAGCGCTACACCTTGCTGCACGTATTCTGGCTACAGAGATTTTCGGCCCCCCCTTCCCCTCTTCAGCCTCTTTGCTGGCTCAGGGGCTCCAGGAGTGTTACGGTTCCTTTGCAAGGGGAACCTCTTCCAGGGCTCCAGGGCTATTTCCCTGCCTGGGTGAGGCAGAGCCTTTCTGCAGTGTTTTGGGCTGCCTGGAAATGGAGCAAGATGCCAGTGCAGGGCAAAGCTATGTGTGACTTTCGGTTCCCCCACCCCATTCGCACTGAGACAAATCCGTAGATAAAAAATTCGTGGATAAATAGGCTGCACCTGTATACATAAGTATACTATTATCTTGAGTGTTGTTTGTTGTCTTGTGTTCTCCCTGGGGCATTTGGTGGGCCACTGTGAGATACAGGAAGCTGGACTAGATGGGCCTTTGGCCTGATCCAGCAGAGCTCTTCTTATGTTCTTATTATTAGGATTGTATGGATCAATCACTGTACTACCTTCTGTTGCCTCAGTTAAGGGATGAACTGTTTAATCCATTATTACATTACTGTTGCCTTAATGCAGGAATTAGGGCCCAGTCCTATCCAACTTGCCAGCATTGATGCAGCCAGTTATGTATGTAATACATACATACAGTTATGTATGTAATACTGGATGTATTGATACATCCAGTTATGGAAAAGGCTTCAGGAGTCAACCTCGAGGCAAAATCAGGAGCCGGAGTCCCTGAGGCAGTTTGTGGCTGTACACAGTCATGCTCTGGCAACTCCTGCGACGCCGCTAGAACCAACTGTATTGGCTTCTGCCTTTCCATTGGACCATTCCAGCGACGTGGAGAGGGGGGATTTGCTGCATGGGTAACAGCCTATCCTCCATACCTTCTTTACCCAGGCTTCGCACACTGGAGAGGACACTCCAACTTTGCCATACGGCGTCGGCACAACACGGGAAGCAGCAGTTTACCGGTTATAAGTCTTCGCTTGATTGGCGTAGAGCGTGACGCCAGGGGCTGCTTCCGTTCAGCCATACTAGACGCTGTTCCAGAACCACCATTCAGAGTGTGATACCATAGTCTTTCGAGACTGAAGGTTGCCAACACACATGATGCAGCCATAATGCAGCCCCAAGGTAAGGAAACAACCATTCCCTTACTTTGAGCAGGCCTCTGTGATTGCTTCCCCACTGCAGTATATAGCGTACACCCCATTGACATAGCTGCATCAGTGCTAGAAAGTTGGATAGGACTGAGTCCTTAGATATCTTCTGACATGTATGAGTGTGGAATGAGTGAAAATTTCTTATACAGTACTGGCTTTTAGAAGACCAAACCTGGGGAATAGCACAGAATACTGTGTGTCTTTGGAGAGATAACAGAGACCAGAGAGACTCAAAACAACATGAACGAATAACTTGCTTTGCTTGATGAGAAATAGTCAGAACTAAAGACTGGGATTTTTAATATTGGGATGCTGACATACAAGAAACCTTGCCTAGGTGTGAAGCCCCTGTAAGAAGATATGGAGCTGGGTGAGAGCCAGCTAGCGAATGGGATGGACATGAGGCCAGTCAGAGAAGTCCCTGTTCAATACTAGGAAAATGACATCAAAGTGAGTCAAAAATAACATCAAAAGAAGTACAGAAAAGAACAAGATCCAAGAGTAGGAGAATCATCAGCAAAATAGAATAAGATTGTGGTGTACTGCCATCTTTACCAATGTTCCATTATACTCAAACTCAATGGCCACTTACGTAACAAAAAGTGTACATGTTTATACAGATCATTTAGATTGCTTTGCTAGCTTGATGTTATTTTAGGGAACAAAAACAAGCATAAATAGACTGCACTGTTTCACCTAAATCAATTCTACCTAATAAATTAACTGCACCTAAAGTGTGATCACTACACTCACCCCTTGAAGATTCCTTTTCACTTTGACAAGAGGGTGGGGAGCTGGGAAAGGAGCAGAAAAGCACAACCCAAACAGGGGCCTATGAAGAAAAGCCAACACATTTCCATCCGTTCAGTTTAGATAAAATGCAACTAAGAGGGGACATTAGAGGTTTATAAAATTATGAATAGTGTAGAGAAAGTGGATAACACTAAAAATCAGGGTCATTCAATTAAGCTGATTAGCTGGAGATTGAGAACAGACAAAAAGAAGAACTTCACACAGACCCTCATTAATTTATGAAATTCAAAGCCGCAAGATATGGTGACTGTCACTAGCTGACATGGCTTTAAAAGGGAATTAAGCCATTCATAAAAACATGTCTTATCAATAGCTAGTATTCATGAGTGCCATATGCTACCCACAGGTTCAGAGACAACATGCATCTGAGTGTAAGTTGCTGGGAAGTAACTGTGACCTATTTGCTTACTGCATGACCCGCTTTTGGGCTTCCCCAAGTCTTACAATGCCCCACCGAACAAAGATAAGGGCGTGATGCATTGCTCAGTAGTTCTCATTTTCCCTGTGTTATTTGAGATCCCCTGAAACAATCACAGTGACACTCCTCCCAGCTGTCTTCCTGGACAGGCAATACACAATTATTTTAGTACATAAAATGCAAAGCAACAATGGCAATAGCAAGCTATTCCTATCGTAGTAGTTACTCACATCTTCATTGCTTTCACTTCCATAAAAATCATCTTCCATTTGAGCTCCTCGCCACACCCCGCTGATCTCTTCTTTTAAATCTGCTGAAAAGCTACAGCCTTCGGATGACAGGTTTAGGGGTTTCCCATGAGGCGCTAATCTAGGTTTTGAAGAAAAGGTAAAAATATCCTCATGTGGATCTTCTGCTGCTTGTTTGCTTTCACTCACTTGGTCACCACTCAATGCGGAGGTTAAAAAGTCATAAGGCACCTCACAAGTCATTGGTGACCGATTGCTGGAATCCAGATGAGAACACTCCTTGTCAGGAAATATCCATTCATCTGCAAATAAGAAAAGTTCCATTTGGTTCAAATGAATAACCTTTTTCCCACAATGAAATATATATATTTTTGGAAAAATATCAAGCAAATACCACGTGTTGCAAGTAATACAAGAGGAGATTGTTAAAAGGCACAATGAATAACATTAGAATACATAGAAGAATAAATAGAATACATAGAATACATAATTAGAAGATATAAGCAGCAACATTATAGAGTCAGATCACAGATACATTTAACCCAGTAATGTCTGGGTTGAAAACAACTATCTGGCAGGAACCTTTCCTAGTCCTGCTGCCCAAGATCCTGTTAGAGACACCCAAGATTGAACATAGCACCTTCTTCAGTATGCTATGCATGTCCTTGACCAATGAATAATGGCCCCTTCCCATTATAATTGTGTTACATCCTGTTTTGATGGTGGCAAACCTTTCATCTTTCTCCCAAAAAGTTTCTGGATAAGTTGTTTTACCAGGTGAATTACCTCCCTCAACCAACTGACCAAAGAAAACAGTTAATACAATTTTATTCTGAAGAATGTTATGAAAGATTTCAGTTTCATAATTTATAATTTTGTATTTGAAAGATAGTGCTACAGTGCAGAGCTTTGGATCTTATAGCCCAAGTGCTTTTCAGCCCCATAGTAGTATGACTAGCATATTTATTTATTTAAAATATTTCAACTGCTTCTTTCCTCCCACTATTGGGATGCCCAAGGTGGCTTACCACAATAGAGGTAAAAGACAAAAAACAAAACAATTAAAAACACACACGCAATACGGCAATAAAAGGCAATACAGGAATCAGCAAGAACAATTAAAATCCAGTAACAGTAGCAATAAAAAAAGACCAAAACAAAAATATTGCATATGTTCGTAGCTTAGTTCAGTACTTCCCAAACTTTTTAGCACTGGGACCCACCTTTTAAAATGATGATCTATCGCGACCCACTAACCCCCCTCCCCCAAAAAAGAGAGATCTAGAAAGAAATAATAATAAATAAAACTGATAACAATTAATAAATTATTTAATTAATAATAATCAGGGTCTTGGGCTCCTGAGGCTGCTAGAGACCTTTCGTATAGTATATGTGTGTAGACATTTGATAGACATTCCCTAGAAATGGAGTTCAAAGACTGTCCCCCCAAACCTTTAATCATTCCAGGGTTCTCCAGGTTTCCAGGTCAGAAAGCTGACCTGGGGAGCAAGACCTGCAGTTAGGGACTTCCAGGTCAGACAAAAGGCTGAAACTGTGTTCACAGGTGATCTGGTTGGCAACCTTCAGTCTCAAAAGACTATGGTATAAGTCTATAGCATCCGGTATTACCAGGCGGTCTCCCTTCCAAGTACTAACCAGGCCTGACCCTGCTTAGCTTCTAAGATCAGACGTGATTGGGCATGTGCAGGGTAGCAGTTGCTGCCACAAGTGATCTATGGCATGCCAATTACTAGAGAAAATAGGAAAATATGACATTTTAATTTGGGGGTAGGAAGATTACCTCATATTGCCACAAGTTAGCATTCCAGCTAATGAATTTTTTTATGCAAACTGGGCAAGGGTACTTGCAAAGTTTTGTTAAAAAAATGTTTCAAAAACTTTGAGACCCAACAAAAATCAGCTCGCAACCCACTGATGGGTCCCAACCCACAGTTTGGAAACTTCTGGTTTAGCAAATGCAGCAGGGTTTCCCAAAGTGTGGGTCATGATTAGGCCCTCTCACATGCCCTTACGGGTGTTTGGCTCCAAATTGGAGTCATTCCAGAAAGAAGGGCGATGAGATGGCCTCATTGCCTCTGAAAACCGGAATGAGCTTTAGTGTACTAAATGAGAAGTGTACTAAATGAGAAGAACTTCTTAAGGATTCTGTCAGTAAGGGCCAGGCCACCCAGTGTTAAGGGTGGTAATGGAGCACTGCCCCCATTGTCTACATTGTTCCCTAATGCAGAGATTTACTTTTATCCAGAAGAACGAATGGCAGTCTTTAACCTATGCAGAGAACACTCAGATGTTCAGTCAGGCATACCACTGCTTCCATGTTTATCTGACACAGGCAGTCTTTATATTTGTTTTCAAATGAAAAGATCAACAGTACTTTCTGTCTCTGGTGATCCCAATGGCTCTACCCATTGCAAATAAAAACCTGCTCTTATCTGCAAAGTCATGCATAACCTGATCCTGTATTCTGTTTCTTGGTTATACTGGAATGTGATGGGGATTTGAAACCTGGTTTGAATATATAATTAGTAACTGATTTTTTAAATATCAAATGTTACATTGCTTTCGCTTCAAAGAGGACTTGCTTCTCCAATGTTCCAGTCTCCATGTCTGATTTGCATCTCAAAACAACAGTTCTATCTCAATAAAGGTGTGACATGAAATAATGTATGAATATATTCATTTCACCAGATTCCCTTGCTAGCCAACAGTGCTAATCTTCTTGTTCAAAAACAAGCAGAAAGTCACTGAAATGGATTTAAAGATTGACGATGCCAGATAAATATGGAAGGAGTTTTTTTTACCCTCTTATTGTTAACTTATACTTTTGAAATTATGCTAGGAAAAAGTGTCAATGTAATTGATTAAAAGGGATCTCAACATACAAGGAAAAGGAGAACTGCTCAAGTATATATCTTCATTAGATATAGCATCATGTGGCTTGGCAGCTAGAGCTTGAAACTCCCTACTTACATAAACCAATATTGCCACCAGTCACATTTTTTAAGAAGTCTCAGTATAAAACGCTGAAGTTGAACAGAAGCATGAACTTCCTCTAATGGTGAAGTGGAAGGGAAGGAGGGAAACTACGGAGGATTAGACTATAGGGCAGTACTTAGCATTATGAGTGACACAAGGGTTGCCACTGAAAACATCATCCCCATACTCTTCATTTCCATGCTGTGTACAACTCATCTATGGATTCAGAACCTATGGATTTGACCAAACGTGGGTTCTGAACCCATGCTGGAAGGACCCACAGAGGATTTCTGAAATCGACCGGAATTGTCTTCTGGTCAAGTTGAGACGTGTTCAGAGGCATGGGGAGGCTAAGACAACTCCTTACTTTTCAGAAGGCCTCCCCAGAGGAGAAACCAGAAGTGCTTCTCAGAGGCCTTCTGAGATAAGGGGAAGCCACATGTGGCCTCCCTGCGCCTCAGAACGCTTCAAATCACATTCAGAGGTCCTCTGTAAACCCCCCTGAATATCAAGATCCTTGGGTTCAGTATCCATGGGGAATGGATCCTCCACAAATACTGTCCAACATGTAGTAGCATTTACTTCAGATTGTGACATAATGATACAGTGATGATTGGCCAGGTCAGGCACTGGCTGAGGACCAATGCCCATTAGAGGGCCCATGTAGCTGGTTTGACCCCTAAACCCTCAGTGGCAGTGATAGCACCCAATAAACCAGATGGGGTGAGTTAGGGCACTATGGGGGGCAGTGCAGGACTTTGCCCTGGTGTCCCCAGCCGCTTGGTACTGGCACTGTAATGGAGCTCTGTGTTCCTCTGCCCCATCAGTGATGGGGCAGCCAAAGATGACTTAGGTCATGAAAACCTAAAAAGGCACAGTGCCATGACATGGGGGTTATTAGTAAACATTACAGAACTGCAGGAGATGTTTTTGGCAGCAATCCCATGTCCTCCGTAGCATGCGGTTCTGCCCATATTGTGGCATTCAAATCTGACAAAAACCAGCTTTCTCACATAAGGGCAAGAAGAGGGTTGTGTTTATGTTTGATTTCTAATGACAAATGTGAGGGTTTCTCCCCACTCTGCAGAGTTATTGCCTAAAAGAAACCTGGGCTTAGAGATCAAATAGCTTTTGCGCTATTTCATGTGTACATGTGACAATACAGTACGTAATCTCTTCTACACAAAAGTACAAGAATTCAAATAGCGAGGAAGGGAAGATTCTTTTTAGGCAGATAGTTTGTAGGAAGCAGATATACTTTTCAAGTCAATGGTTTTACAAAGTGAAAAAAGAAGATAGTGCATGAGACTCTGGGATGATATTTCACACCTTTGATACAGTTCAACAACTCATGTGACGTGTACCCAGTATAGTATCAGTACTTGTTTACAACTGAACAAGATGAGTCTTCTAGGCCAAACTAAATCCTATTATCTCTCAACCACAAATTATACTGGAATTCTTCGACTGGGGGAAAAAAAATTCAAATGTCTCCATATCAATTGTAATGAATTTGGTGAATCGTCTTAAGAAAAATATGTAAATTACTGTGTAATCACAGTACTGCAGAAAACAAGATAAATACAAGAATGATCACCTAAATATCTAATTAGTTTCTCTACAGAGTCAGATTTATGCTGGAGCTTCTAATTGCAGCCTAACATTTTAATGAAGGTTTCCACATGGCATAAATAAGACTGACACATGATAAACAACATTTATTCATTTTATTTTTTTCCCTAGCCCCCAAACAATTTTCCTTTTGTAATGGTACTGCGCACCTGCCAGGGAAGATACACTTATGCATTCTCTGCCACAAATCGAAAACATGTCAATTCTAAATTGAAAAGGACCAAGCATAAAGCAATATGGATAATCTCTGGATTATGGCAACCATGATGAAATTGACGAGTGAGACAAACATATATTCTACACATCTCTTGCACAATTCCAGCCTCTCTCTGCTTTCCCTTGTTCCGTCCCAATTCTCTAATCCAATTCTCTAGTACATGTGGGGTTCTTTTTCTCTTTTCCAGTTCCTCTACATTTACTGCTACCAGTAATCTATTGAACAGTGGAAATGGATGTCCACCCATTATAACGCCATATCTTTTCTGTTAGCTTCCCCAAGGCAGGAGGAGGGTCAGGCATTTATAAAAGAAAAAGGCATTTGGCTGGGGAGACAGAAAAAGCTGTGCTTGTCATGAAAGGGAAAATTTCTGATTGCTAGCAATGCCCCAGATTCTTGGTGTCCCTGCCATACTCATTCCTGCTAACCACATGATGATTGGGAGCTTTCTATTGTATGCCTTGGGGTACCTCAGCTGAGTTAGGTCATTCAAAGACTGGTCAGATTGCTAGGAGCTAACCAGGATTTTGATTTGTTAAGTACAGGAGACCTATTGTTCATTAAGTAGCTGTGTCAGTGTCCAGAAGACAAAATGCACAGCAAGCTAACCACCCTGGTGTTTTATTTTTTAAATGAAACCCGCTCCATAGAGATACACCATATGAAATAGTACAAAAGGCAAACATTAGAAACTAACTAGGACAAGGAAGAAGTTTCACTATTCTTGATGATTGGGTTCTTTTGGTGCTTAAATTTAATAAGGGCTTACAAGAATAATTTATTTTTAGTTCTTTCTCTTTAATCATGAAAGCATGGGACTTCTTTATTTATATGCACTGCTCTGGTAGTCTTTGTTTAATCCTGCAAATCTTTATCAATGCTCTGAAGCAAATTCTGTTGCAGGGTGTTTGATTTCCATAATCCCTGCAATGCAGACATTTTTATTTTATGTGAATTGCTTTAGAATCCTTTGAAACACAGAGATTTATTCTCTCACTTTGGAACAGCAGAGATGTTATAGAACATAACTTTTGCCATACCACTGACTATCTGAAGGCCTTTTCGGTCACTACTATTCTGTAACCCACTCTCAGACTGACAGCACAATCCGATGCATGTGTATTCAAAACAAGTCCCACTATGTACAATGGGGTTTACACCCAGGAATATAGATAGGACTGCAGCCTGAGGGAGGATGGTGTGGCTGTATAAAGGGATGGTGATCTGGATGTGGAGAAGATCAACATCACTCCGTTGTCATGGACAGATCACTTCCTGGTAAGGTTTAGACTTGTTGTGGCCTCCTGTCTCCGCAGAGGAGGAGGACCTTATTGTATGGTTCGCCCCCACAGACTGATGGATCCGAATGGTTTCCTGAGGGCTCTGGGGGATTTTCCTACTGCTAAGGCCAGTGACTCATCTGAGGCTCTGGTTGATCTCTGGAACACAGAGATGGCCAGGGCTGTGGATGAGATTGCTCCTGAGCGGCACCTCCCAGTCAGCAGAGTCAAAGTGGCTCCTTGGTTTAACGAGGAGCTTCGAATGATGAAGCGGCAGGGTAGGCATCTTGAGCGACTGTGGAGGAAGTCTCGTGACAGATCCAGCCAGACACAGGCTAGGGCCCACTACAGGGCCTACTCTGTGGCGATAGTGGCAGCGAAGTGCTTCTTCTTCTCTGCCACTATCGCATCCGCACATAGCTGGCCAGTGGAACTGTTCCACGTGGTGCAGGGTCTCCTCCATCAGACCCCATCAGTGGATCAGGAGGACCACACGGAGGTCCACTATAACACCTTTGCCAGGCACTTTGAGGATAAAATCGCTTAGATTTGCCATGACTTGGACTCCATGTTGACAATGTCTAGTGATGTTCCCGTGGCACCTGCCAATCCTGTTTTGTGGGATTCTTTTCAGCTTGTAGAACCTGAGGATGTGGACAGGATCCTTTGGAGTGTGAGGCTATCCACCTGCCTGCTGGATCCATGCCCAGCATGGCTGATTAGATCTGCCCGGGAGGGACTGGCTGAGTGGACAGAGAGGGTAGTAAATTCATCTTTGAGGGAGGGAGTGATGCCTCTGGCATTAAAGCAAGCAGTGGTTCGCCCCCTCCTGAAAAAGCCCTCTCTGGACCCCTCTATGTTGGCTAATTATCGGCCAGTCTCGAACCTCTCATTTCTGGGCAAAGTGATCGAGCGGGTGGTGGCATCTCGGCTCCAGAGGATCCTGGATGAAGCTGATTATCTGGATCCCTTTCAATCTGGCTTCAGGCCTGGCTTCGGGGCAGAGACGGCCTTGGTCGCCTTGGTGGATTACCTACGCCGAGGGCTGGATGGAGGGAGTGCATCCTTGCTAGTCCTTTTGGACCTCTCAGCGGCTTTCGACACCATTGACCATGGTGTCCTTCTGGGACACTTGGCCGAGGTGGGGATCGGGGGCACTGTTTTGCAGTGGTTCCGGTCCATCTTGGCCGACAGGTCCCAGATGGTGGTATTGGGGGACTTCTGTTCGGCACCCTGGCCCTTGAGGTATGGGGTGCCACTGGGTTCTATATTGTCCCCCATGTTGTTTAACATCTACATGAAACCGCTGGGAGAGGTCATCCGGGGATTTGGAGTTGGGTGCCATCAGTATGCTGATGACACTCAGCTCTATCTTTCCTTTCCACCTGACTCCAAGGTGGCTGTCTCTGTCCTGGAGCGATGCCTGGAGGCAGTTGGTATCTGGATGAGGGCGAACAAGCTGAGATTAAATCTGGACAAGACAGAGGTCCTCCTGGTGCAGAAATTCATGATGCGGATGCTGGACTATTGCCCTGCTCTGAATGGGGTTGCACTCCCCCTGAAAGAGCAGGTTCGCAGCTTGGGGGTTCTCCTGGACTCGCAGCTCCTCCTGGATGTCCAGGTGTCGACTGTATCCAGGGGTGCCTTTGTTAGATTATTGTAACGCACTCTACATGGGGCTGCCCCTGAAGACGGTCCGGAAGCTACAACTAGTGCAGAATGTGGCAGCTCGGGTAGTTGCTGGGGGTCGGCGGTTTGACTCTGTCACGCCGCTACTCCGGCAGCTGCACTGGCTGCCCATTCGTTTCCGGGCTGAATTCAAGGTGCTGGTTATGACCTTTAAAGCCCTAAACGGCTTGGGACCAGCATATTTGAGAGACCACCATCTTCTGTATAATCCAGTCCGTTCTCTAAGGTCATCAGAAGGGGCCCTCTTGGTTGTGCCGTAATTGAGAGTGGTGAAGGGAATGGTGGCCAGAAAAAGGGCCTTTTCGTTGGTGGCACCTGCACTATGGAATTCCCCCCCTTTGAATTGAGGGCAGCTTCCTCATTATTAACGTTCCGGCACGGCCTGAAGACTTTTTTATTCAGGAAAGCCTTTGAGGCACTATAAGGGCTGTTTTTATAAATTTATAAATTATGTCTTTTACTGCGTGTTTTTAATCTGCTGCTATGTATTTTATCTTGTTTTAATTGTTTTTGTTTTGTATTTTTAATATTTATCTGTTTCCTTGTTTCCCTGTATTTTAACTTGATTGTTAGCCACCTTGGGTGCCCTTCGGGGAGAAAGGCGAAATACAAATCTAATAAATAAATAAATAAATAAATAACGTAGAAATAATGACTTTGTTTTTAACTAAACTGAAAAACAAATTTCCTTAGGATTGTAGCATAAAAATTATTTGAAAGGAATATGTACCAAAAATTAATGAGATTTACATTTGAGTTTACTGTTTTAGAAGCTTAGAACAGAGATTCCCAAAGTAGGGCATCATGACGCCCCAGTCAAGGAAGCCCAAGGAAGCCCCTTAAAGAACAGGGTGATGGATCCTGCAGATACACCGTCACTGCAAAAAAGGGCCTTTTTGTACTTACTGGGGGGAAACTGGCCCTCCAGAGGGTGCGAGACCCCCGACTACCCCTCTTCAGGATTCCTCGTGCTTCAGAACCTTTGCCTTGATTCCTGATCATAGTTGGTGATGAGACATGGAGCCTAGGCTTCATCTTTGATTTTTCTCTTGCCTTAACTCCTCAAGTCATGCTGCATATCTTATCCAGCTATGCTGCATTTCTTAACGTTGTTCTGCTCAAGTGAAACCCCTCATCAGATCCTTTCATTGAATTTCCAGGTCCCTTCTGTAACTAGCATAAATTCCTTGGCCTTATTTTTAGCTATCCATGGCCTTATCCACTCTAGCTTTTGATGCTTGTTTCTCATTACATTCATACCCATGACCTCCACTCACTCTACTACCATTAGCTGCCTGAAAGTCTCCTATTTTCTTAAACAAATCTCATTCAATCCTGAAATGCACGGAATTGCTGCCCTGAACTGATACATAGGGCACAATCCTAACCAACTTTCCAGCACTGACTTAGCTGCAATGCAGCCCCCAAGGTGGCAAAAACATGCCCTTAGCTTGAGGAGGCCCCATTGACTACCTCCCCACAGCAGGATGCCATGCACACCACACTGGCACAGCTATGTCAGTGCTGGAAAGTTAGTTAGGATTGTGCCCATAGTCACATTTCTCTTCCTCAAACCTCAAAAGTTCTTCCTCAAATCCCATCTTTTTCACCTGACTTTTGGCATATCCTTTTAAATCGCATTCCCAACTATAACTAAGCTTCAAGTTCAAGGATTTGTCCACATTTCTTCCTTTTATCTCACTCTCCCTTCCTCTGCTGTTTCTCGACTGTCCACTTTTGACTGTAAATTCAGGAGCAGTGATCTGTCTGTGTTGCCTGTGTAAGTCTACAAGGCACTATGTAATATTGATGGCATGGTACAAACAAGAAGAAATGTTTCTGCATCTTATACTTGTCCAATCAAGAAAATGAATCTATCTGCAATGTTTTCTAGACCGCAAGCAAGACTATATATTATAAATATATAATAAATATATTAGCATTTAATATATTTTCATTGCTTGAACACAAGGAAGACCATGACATATGAAGAGAACAGGATTTAACCTAGACGGAGCAATATGAGGACTGATTCACGCTGATGTTTTTAAAGATGTACAGAACATAAAACACATTGACCACTCAAATTGCAGCTACGTCACTAGTAGTGTTAGTAGCAGCTACTAACAGCTACAGTACTAGTTAGCAGTACAGTACTACTAGCAGCTACAGTAGTAGTAATACTTAGGGCCTTATCTGACTCAACAATTATCATGGAGCTTATATGGGAACCGAATCATTTGTAATTTTTCTACTGATGCTTGCTCATTACAGCTCATAACACTCCATTTTACATCAGAGAAAATGTGTTAACACCAGGGGCAGCCCGATCCTAAACGGCACCAGCACAGCCAGGTTTCATGGCCTGTGCTGTATCCAGCGCAGGTTAAAAGCAGTTGGAAGTCTCCTCAGGGTAAGGAGATTAATTTCCCCTTACCCTGAGTAAGGGGTACCCCTTACGCCAGCCACCCTATTTAGCTGCTGTAAATCCAGGAAGCCCTGTGTAGGGTTGCCTGGCCTAGGATGGAGGACAGGATATGGTGGAGGAGGCCTCTGCTGATCCCACCCCCCTCATAGGCCTGATCTATCTCTCATTACCTCCCTCTCATTCCACCCTCTCTCTACCTAGAAACACCCCTTTCTGCCTCCCTCCCCACGCCCCTGTGCTGCCTGATGCAACCTTACCTAGGCTGGCCAGTGCTGCTTCTGTATGCAATGCTGACAGGCTGGTGCAGGCCGCTGGACCGGCGCTGCCGGCTCGCAAGTCATCGCATACATGCCTTATGGCATGTTTGCAACATTCTGAGTCAGCACAGGGACAGTGCAGGGACAACATTTTATGTAGTTAGCATAGAATAACACTAAGAAAAGCTCCAATAGAATACGACTTTGCTACTAGGATAACAGAGTCTTCCAAAGTTCAGATCAGATCAAGAAGATACGCATGGTGAACTAGGAAGGAACAACCAGTGTTTACAACAAATATCTCCAATAATTAGCTGTGACTGGACAACCATGACAAAGCAAAATACTTACATTAAAAGTCAGATACGCATGAAAGCATCCTGCAGCAATAAAATGCTGTTATAAAGTGACAGTTCAATACGTGCTACTATGTCAGCCTTTATAGTCATCGTGTTAACATCTTACCCTTGCCCAGGCTCATATGATGAATGTTTTCTTTGTTTCCTTGATCTAGAGCCATATCAAATGGTGAGGGAGATCGCTCAGACCTCCCAGTGTCCTGCATTGGCTCTCTTCTCTTTGCCAAAACTGGCAGTTGACATGATCGATTAGTTTGGATGCTACCAGATTTTGCTACCTTAAAGAAAGAAAGAAACAAACATACATACATACATTCTTAAAAGGAGGGTAAAAAGATAATATATTGTACAGGCTTTTCACAATATATTTTGTGTCCCATATAGAGTTCAAAACTTATGCATAAAGTCTTTGCTGAATGTACTTTGGTAAGATTCAGGCATATAATGCTGAATCATAATTAAATCTTGGTTTAATGTTACCAGCCCAAGTATACAAAAGTTAGGAAATGATTTTAGGTAAACATTACTGGAATATAAAGTTTGACTTTATATAATTGTGCCAGTCGTGGCTGCTTTATGGCAGTCGCAAGGCAGGGTCCCCTGACGTGCACCACAGGCCTGCCAGCGGGGAGGGCAGAGTGGCCTCCCATATGTTGGCAGACCCACGGACACCAGCTGGAGCAGGTAAACCTGCACAGGGGGTTGGAGGGAGGCAGGAACAGGGTTGAATGGGGCTTGGGGTGGGAGAATGGGGGAGGGGGTCAGTGGAATAGCAATGATGGGGGTGGATCAGGCCTGGGAGGAGGTGGGATCAGCAGCAGCGCATGCCAAATCCTGACCTCATTCCTGGGTCTGATCTATCTTTCTGGGATAACACAGGCTTGTGCCAGCTATTTAGTAGCTCCACTGACACCACTGCATCGTCCCATGGGAATTTAGTTAGGATTGGACTGTTAACTTTACTATAAAGAGTGTTTACGTATTGGAGAAATTGTTGTTGAACAAATAGGAAGCTAGGGTTGCAATCCTACACATGTTTACCTGGGAGTAAATCCCATGGAACTCGAGAGTTTACTTCTGAAAGATATAGCATTTCGCTGTAAGTTGCCCTTAAATACAGGGTGCATGTAAGAGAACATACCTGGATAAGGACTTGGTAAATGTTTATTAAATTATAATCTTTGAGAACTGAAATGTCAATAGCAAATCAAAATTACCTTTCTGGGATAACACAGGCTTGTGCCAGCTATTTAGTAGCTCCACTGACACCGCTGCATCGTCCCATGGGAATTTAGTTAGGATTGGACTGTTAACTTTACTATTCCGGAGGCTCTGAGCAAGCTACAGTTTATACTGCTACTTTTACTGAAGACTTTTGCTTTTCCCTTGTGAAGCATAACTAAACATCACCCATAAACCCTGCCACTCTTTCTATACAGCTCACAAAAACATTGCAGATGCTAGCGTGGTGGTTCCCAAATTTCCACATTACTCCCAGCACAACTGAATCCTCCTCCCCACTCCAGATATCTCAGGATGTTTGGGCAATTCCTACTCCATCACTCAGTAATTCATCACCATTTCTAATTCATAACACAGCCTGAACACACACAAGTCAGCCTGATACTGTTGGCATCCTTCAGTCTTGGAAGACCATGGTGTCACGCTCTGAATGGTGGTTCTGGAACAGAGTGTCCTCTCCAGTGCGTGAAGCCTGGGTAAAGTAGGTATGGAGGATAGGCTATTACCCATGCAGCAAATCCCCCCTCTCCACGTCGCTGAAATGGTCCAATGGAAAGGCAGAAGCCAATACGGTTGGTTCCAGCGGCGTTGCAGGAGTTGCCAGAACGTGACTGTGTTCAGCCATGAACTGCCTCAGGGACTCTGGCTCTGGATTTTGCCTCGAGGTTGACTCCTGAAGCCTTTTCCATAACTGGATGTAGCCACAAGGCAGTGGAGGTTTGGAATCAGAGTTTTCCTTCTCTCAGATGAGCTGCCTTCCCAGGCTGACGAGTCCCATCTACCCGGTGGCTGTTCAGTCGCCTCTTACGACAAGTACAGCCAAACTGAGGGCCTATTCTTATCCCCAGCCTGATACTATGGATTCATTTTTACGGATTCCTTCAACCAAAATCATTTCCAGCACCTATTGCCATACATCTTAGGGCGCTACATCAATCGGATTTTCAAGGAATGTTCTTAGGACTGGCACATTCTTTTTCTGAAGAAATGCAGCCATGAGGGGCTTTGATCCAGGTAAGACTGTAAAGTGCAGAGAGAACAAAGTTAACATTTTCCTGTGCCATTCTATTGCAAAAATTGCCCTTGGAAGAAGCCATTTGCTGCTCATTTGCTTTGGGGGATTTCTGCCAGGAAAATGGTCCAAGAGGAAAAGATTAACCTCCCCTGCAGTACTCACTTGGACCAGGGTCCTCACTGCTATGGCTGCCTTTTCTTTGGAAAGAGTGCAGGCCTGTCTTCAGCATGTTGCCTTAAATGCACTGAACATACTATGTTGTTCAGCCCTTATATATGATCTTTATCAAAGACTTCACATTTCTTCTAAAGGCAATCAGGATTGCAATCTTACTTCTCCAGACGCCCGTGTACTGAATTTTCGACCTGAAGGCGGTGGTGGTCCAAGGACCTTAGATCCAAACGCAATGTGAGATACATCTTGATTTCTAGTGTTTCGCAAAGTGACTGATCCTCTGTTCATTAGATGGTCTACTGAAGAGCAAGACAAACTATTACAAGCCTAGTCTTTTGAGCAGAGCAATTGATAAACAGTAAGGCATATAATTTACAAGAAATCACAGGGGTTGTCCTAAATATGCATTCTGATTAATTCAGATCTAAAAAAAATATGACCATGCTATGCTAACATGGCATCAACTGGTTTAGAACTCAAACCGATAAGTATTTGTGTTTTGGACTTGAATAAGATTCTGATCCTATCGGGCTTACAGCCGGTGCTCCAGTCCCACCACCAGTGCTGGGTATCACAAAAGTCCCATAAGGTGCTCCGACACTGGTGGTGAGCCTGCTGCGCAGGCAGAGAGGCTAGTGGCAGTTGGTGCTAGGTCTCAGTGCTGGAAGGACGCAAACCAGGAGCTATGGGTGGTAAGTATCTCCACTGGGCAGTGGGGGGAGGGTGGGAGGAAGGTGGGGAGGGGCAAAACTGGGCAGGGGAGGTCGCAGGCCAGAGGGTGGATTGGGCCCAGGAGGGGAGTGGAGAGAATGGCAGAGGCTGCCACTGAATCCTATGCCCCCTCCCGAGTTGAGCCCCCTGACACGGGCCTCCTTGGTTCTGCGCCCACTAAACAGTGGGCACAGCTCCCAGGAGACCCATTGGCGCCAATAAACGTTCCCTTCCCCTGAGGAGATTATGGCGGCTGCTTTGGCCCTGTGGGATACAGCCTTTTTTTAAATTTTAGAACACTTTTTAGGTGGCTGCGTGTATTAGGGTTAGAGAGGTGATTGTGCATTTTGGTTTATTGACTGCTTCACTGGCTACTTGGATGTGCCATTTTCAGTTTAATGCAGCGACATATTTAAGTTTTCATGCAGCTGCTTGTTTCTGGTTTTATTTTTGCTGAGAATGCTTTTATGATAGGTTGTGCATTATTTATTGATTTGATTGGACTTGTTACTGTTTGCTTTTATTGTAGTTTTTCTTAACTTATTTTGTATTTACTTTATGTCTATTTTTGTAAGATAACTTGGACACTGTTGAAAAGCGAGGGTATAAATCTTAAATACTGGTCAGTGAAAGAAGTAGCAATGGCTGTGGAACTCTGAATCTACGATCACCTGTTTTGTTGACATAAATTCTTATTGGCAAAAATTAAACAGAAAGAAAAAAATGGCAAAAAAGAGGAAAATAAGAGAAAAAATTATCCTCATAAAATTTTAAACAGTCAATATTTGCATTCCCATCCAGTTGTGATAATTGATGGATTTGAGCTTATCATAGTCTTATATATGTTTATTAACGTTACAAGCCTCTTTCCCCAATTTTCTCTCATGGAAACCAAGCTGACCATTGTGTTCTCCCACATATTAAAACTGGACCACGCTACACTTACCCTTGGCACCTTCCTCCAGTAACTCAGTAATTAGGAAGATGCCATACTGAAAAAGAGATGTTGGGTCAAAGGAAGGCACTCCTTAGCTTCTGACTGATGCCCTAGCGATGGACGCTATTGGCTGACACATTAGCAATGGGCAATCTAAGTTCACTTGAGCTGGTGAAGGACCTGTTTGTGCCAACTCCGGAGCCGGCTCTGCTGGCACAAGGACAAGCACTAGCACAAGGACATTTGCCAGCTTGCTGGCACCAGATCCTGTCCCTGCGCCAGCTGAGGCAGGTAGGTTTGCGCCAGGTGACACAGGAGGTGGGAGACAGTGGCGGGAGGAAATTCCAGAGGTGAGAGGGGGGTTTCTGGGCAAAGGGAGGGTAGGACAGGGGTATAATCAGGCATGGGATTGGGCGGGATTGACAGCGGCAGTGCACGCTGTATCCTAACCTTCACACCCAGGCCTTGGATAGCTGGCACAGATCCGAGTAGTCTCATAAGGCAGGCTGGGGTTACACAGGGTAAGGAAAAATATCCCCCTACCCCGACGTAACTTCCAGCCTGCTCCTTACCTTCAAAGGATACAGCATAGGCCACTTTGGCCGTGATGTACTGGCACAGGTAAGGATTGCGCTCTAAGTTTCCTCCAGAACCTCTCTGCATCTAGTGAAAGTGAATCTTCTTCCATTCTTTGATAGCTTTCACCCATACAAAACATGAGATTAAAATATTTTAAGGAGTGAAGTGGCTCTCCCAGGTGGGGTTTAGCATCAGGTGGGGTTCAGCATTTTGATTAAGCATCAATTCCTTTAATTTTTTGACTGCTTTGTGATGTTCTCTACCCGATATCAATTAGAAAAACAGATTAACATGAACATTAATGATCGCATTAGTCGACTGCAATTAATTGGCAACATCAACATGTACAAGTCATCTGATACTCTGAACAACTAGGTGTAGTTGAAAGCAGACTAAAAAGTAATTTGGGCTTTTGATTAGTATTGGAACAGCAACATAAAAAATAAAGTTTAACAGATAAAAGATGAAGTTTCTAATTAAATCGAAGCTTAAACTTATCAAAGTGTTCACTTCCAGGAAGGTCTGATTTTGGGAATTTGAAAGCAAAGGAATGGCAGTAGAACTCATCTCCTATTCATAATGCAAGGTTAAAAATAAAGATTAGATTAAACCCTGAAGCTCAAGGCATTTCATTTTCTCTAGTTAACAAAAAATGAACTTGGCATAGGTCAGGGATGTAACCACTAATTACTTTATTACTTTACTAAGGGCTACATACCTTTGTAGTTGGATGGTAAAAACCTGAGGGCGCTGTCTAATTGCCTTTTTAAAAATAAACAGTCATTTTTCTCTTTAGGTTCACCACACTCATTATATCAGCTATTTAGCTATAGTTTCTTTTTTTTTATTTTACTAAAAGAAAAAGTCACTAAAGATATTTTTGGCTTTATATTTATAGATTGATATTAGCTGCCTCAAGTTTGGAAAACACTGGATAAAATCAATTTGAGTGTCTGTACCTCATATGCACCTCCTATCTATTAATTTTTGCTGTCACACATGTGTTTACTTCTGGGCAGGCAGATGGCAACTTTGGGGTGGAGGAAATAGTAGACAGATCACTGGCAGGGTTTAGGATCTTATTGTGGCCTCTTACCTCTTCAAGGGTGAAGGACTTATTCAAAAGGCCCAGCCTCAGAGGCTTATGAATCCAGAAGGGCTCTTGAATGCTCTTGGAGATTTTGCTGCTGCTAGATGATAGTGCCAAGGCCCTGGTTAACTTCTGGAACAGGGAAATTATCAGGATGATTTATTTGTACTCTTCCACCTGAGTATCCTCTGCCTATTAGTAGTGTGCAGCTGGCTCCCTGGTTTTCTGAGAAGCTGGTTGTCATTGATCCTCACTGACCTGTGGGTGGCAACTGTTTTTGGAGGTTTGGTTGGCAGAAGGGGAGGACCTTCTCCAAGGTGGTGCCCAATATGTGGACTAAGATATCTCTTCTGAGATCTCTCTGAATGCATTTCAGCTGCATTAAAAAAAACAAAAAACTTATTTTTCTTTCTTCCTTTTGCAATTTGGATTGGCTCAACTTTGTTTTAGTTTTTTTTGTTGGTTCTCTGACTGGACCATTGTTTTTCTCTTTTGTATTAACCAGTTTGTTTTGATGTATTTTAATATTTTGCTTAACTCCCATTTAAACTGCTTTTAACAATTTCATTTGAATGGGGAAAGGTGGGGTACAAATATTTTAAAGTAAATGTTTGTAGGCAAATTTCTGTTTTTCTCCTGCTGAGTCTCATGTTCCTCAACTAAGATTAAAAAAGCCTTAAAAAAGTTTCAAAGGCAAAACATGAGAGCTCTTCCTGATGATGTCACTGTTCCTGCTGTAGTGCTCCATTCTCCCCCCAGTTCCTCCCTTGACTACACCCTGCTTTGGACATGCCTTTATAATACATGGTGCTAAGTACCACAAATTCCAAAATCCCAAGCCTTCAGACATGGTAAGCACAATATTAGAAGAGGCTCTCAATGGCTAAAAATGATGCAAAACAGTCGTGTGATCTAAATATCTAGCCCCTAGCAGAGAACATGCTATCTTTCCTGGCTTGTTCTGACAGTTGCTGGACTTCTGCCAAGCCATGATAGCCATTCAGCATTAGCAGAGGATTGCTTGAGCAACGGAAGGGTCCCAAATGAATTCTTCCTGCTTGTGTATGTCAGCCTTAATTTATAAGGCATGGTTCAAGTCGTGATGAAGTCTGGAAATGTCAACTGTCAGAGACCGAAACTGCACAAGGCTTTGAGACTGCACAAGGCAAGCAGGAGACATATCAGCAAGTGCAGAATTAGTGTTACTGAGCTCTACTGTTAAAAGCACCCTTAGAAATATTTATTGTATGTAAATGTTGATTGTCGAATGTCAATTCAGGACAGTGATCCAGGCACACTTTCTGCACACAGGAGCAGTCTCTGCTATTCTAGGGTATGGACTTAAGAAAAAACATATAATGTGTGAACTGGAAGTCACGGTTATGGTTTGCAGCCCAAGGACAGTCAGGAATAAATGCATTTATTCAGAAATAATGTTATGAGAGGCTAGCTCATGCTGTAAAAACTAAGACAGAAGTAAGGTGCACTTTTGTAGATCAAATCAACGGAAGCATATTGTGTTTTTCATAGTGAAACAATGCAATTCTCACAAAAAATACAATTCCCTGCACTTAAAAGAAACGGGTGGGGAGGGGGAGCCTAAAAGCATTGCCTCTGAGTAAACAAAAGCACTCGGGCAAAGAAAGTGCTAATTTTTAAGTAAATTACCAGTTTTGATTTGTGCTTAGTGGACCACTACGTCTTGTCATTAGCAAGTTGAACTGCTCAATTTAAGCAGCTCAACTTGATTCTGTGTTCAATTAAATGAAGGTCCCATTAAGGAGGAAAAAAAATTTCTTCCTACAGTCCTGTGCTGACGAACAGTCAGTACTTAATCTGGGCTGGGAATTGAAGGAATTAACAGCATAACATTTTAGTCAAATTACACAAGTAATGATTAACTGGATACATGCTGGTTTTATTAATTTTGCTGAAAGCATTCAAAACACTGAATTGCTCTTCAGCAGCATATAATTATATTTGTAATTCTGGAAAATTGGTTGTACACGATGAATTAGGAATTTCAGCCTAGCAAATGTTTGAGGGGAAGAAAAAAAATGGAAAATTGGTTTAAGAGAGACTGATGTGCGTGGATGAACAACACAACTTTTCAAATCCACCCCTTCCCCCCACATTTGGGGCCTATAAAGGGAAGATCTGGTTTGTCCCTCTATTTAGTGGTTCTCAAACTTTTCAGCACTGAGACCCACTTTTTAGAATGGCAATGTGTTGGGACCCACCGGAAGTGATGTCATTAACCTAGCAGTGATGTCATGGTCAGAAATGACATCATCAAGTCGTGATGCCATTAAAGGTTGTTGATTGATTGATTGACATCATCAAGCAGGAAAATTTTTTAACACCTCCATATTTTTTAACACCTCCAAATTCAAATCAAATCAAAAGTTTACAATAAGTATGAGTTTAAAAATTTATTTAAAATAAAGAAGAACCCTCCTAACCCTTCCAAGCAGTTGCTGACCTGTTTTAAAAGAAATTCCCCAAACATCCCAAAGGCTGCGATCCTATCCACACTTATCCAGGAATAAGCCCCATTGACTATCATTGTTAAAAACATATACAAAGTTGCCTGTTAAACGTACAGATCTGCAACATTTCCCCAAATGCATTCACAGACCATGGTAGCCTCAAACCTAATATAGTAAAAATTAAATATAAATTGAAATGAATGGGGACCCACCTGAAATTGGCCCACCTAGTGGGTCCTGTCCCACAGTTTGAGAAAGATTGTTCTATATTGTTGGCTACTAAAGGGAAGGCAGGCAGGATATGTTACTGCATGTAGGCACTTGAGAAACAAGTTAAAGCTTGGCAAATGTTGTCTCCTTTATGTTACTCTGCAGTCTCTCTGTAAAGCACCTGCAGAGTTAGAAGCACGGGATCTGGCATCAGAACCCAGGTGCCTTACTTTATGAACCACCAAGACAGCCAATGGGCAGAGGAAACCACTGGTCTGATTCCAGTTTCTCTGCAGCATCAGTCTGCTAATGGCTCAAAAGTGAACTGTAACACGTCAGCTCACTTGGCTTTGGCTATCAGGGAAACAAATATAGGCCCTCCTGGGCTTACAATGCTGCTGTCTCAGACTTGGTTCCCCAGTCTGAGCAACTTGTCAGCAATACTAATTGCTCTACAAACCCCTGAAACTTTTCTTCATTTTGCCTCATCTCACTAGAAGTTCTACTCAGCCTTGCCTGAAGATTTGTCTGACTGAAAGCCTTGCCTGAATGGTTACTGAACAGCTTCTGACTTACCTTCCTTCAGGTTCCCAGCCCTGACACCCCCTCTCCCTTTGAGAATCTGGCTAGAAGCCTAGACTGGCACGGAGGCATTTTTGTCACTAAAATATATTTTCATCCTACTGTAGCATCTTTTCTGATCTGCCTCTCTAGCAGTTGCGCTTCATGAGAACCATGCTTTGCTCATCTCCAAACCATTTCTGTTCCTCTAGGAACAGTTGGTTATATATACATGTATATCTGGACTTTCAGAAGGCGTTTGACATGGTCCCTCACCAAAGGCTACTGAAAAAACTCCACAATCAGGGAATTAGAGGACAGGTCCTCTCGTGGATTGAGAACTGGTTGGAGGCCAGGAAGCAGAGAGTGGGTGTCAATGGGCAATTTTCACAATGAAGAGAGGTGTAAAGCGGTGTGCCCCAAGGAACTGTCCTGGGACCGGTGCTTTTCAACCTCTTCATAAATGACCTGGAGACAGGGTTGAGCAGTGGCTAAGTTTGCAGACGACACCAAACTTTTCCGTGTGGTAAAGACCAGAAGTGATTGTGAGGAGCTCCAGAAGGATCTCTCCAGACTGGCAGAATGGGTAGCAAAATGGCAGATGCGCTTCAATGTCAGTAAGTGTAAAGTCATGCACACTGGGGCAAAAAATCAAAACTTTAGATATAGGCTGATGGGTTCTGAGCTGTCTGTGACAGATCAGGAGAGAGATCTTGGGGTGGTGGTTAACAGGTCGATGAAAGTGTCGACCCAATGTGCGGCGGCAGTGAAGAAGGCCAATTCTATGCTTGGGATCATTAGGAAGGGTATTGAGAACAAAACGGCTAGTATTAAAATGCCGTTGTACAAATCGATGGTAAGGCCACACCTGGAGTACTGTGTCCAGTTCTGGTCGCCGCATCTCAAAAAAGACATAGTGGAAATGGAAAAGGTGCAAAAGAGAGTGACTAAGATGATTACGGGGCTGGGGCACCTTCCTTATGAGGAAAGGCTACAGCGTTTGGGCCTCTTCAGCCTAGAAAAGAGACGCTTGAGGGGGGACATGATTGAGACATACAAAATTATGCAGGGAATGGACAGAGTGGATAGGGAGATGCTCTTTACACTCTCACATAATACCTGAACCAGGGGACATCCACTAAAATTGAGTGTTGGGCGGGTTAGGACAGACAAAAGAAAATATTTCTTTACTCAGCGTGTGGTCGGTCTGTGGAACTCCTTGCCACAGGATGTGGTGCTGGCGTCTAGCCTAGACGCCTTTAAAAGGGGATTGGATGAGTTTCTGGAGGAAAAATCCATTATGGGGTACAAGCCATGATGTGTATGCGCAACCTCCTGATTTTAGAAATGGGTTAAGTCAGAATGCCAGATGTAGGGGAGGGCACCAGGATGAGGTCTCTTGTTATCTGGTGTGCTCCCTGGGGCATTTGGTGGGCCGCTGTGAGATACAGGAAGCTGGACTAGATGGGCCTATGGCCTGATCCAGTGGGGCTGTTCTTATGTTCTTATGTTCTTATTTGATTCATGCAGCATCAAGTGGTATCTTGCATATAATGGGGCCATCAGAGATTTAATTCTTTAGACAGAACTTTCATATCACTGCAAATGTAATGTTTGTCAGTGATGGTAGTTCCACATTAACCTGCCAGCTCATGCATGGGGGAGGGGGCGCTGAAATTCTGTGATAACCACATGCTTTACATACAAAATGTCTCCGGTTCAATCTCTGCCATCTATAGGGAAAGCTGGGAAAACCCCATCTGAAACCTCCAGAGTCACCTTTTGTCCATGTAGACCAGGGGTGCCCAAACCCCGGCCCAGGGGCCACTTGCAGCCCTCGGGGTGTCCCCCGTCTCCAATGAGTCTCTGGCCCTCTGGAAACTTGCTGAAGCCCATGCTGGCCTGACACAACTGCTCTTAGCATGAGGGCAACTGTCTGACCTCTCATGTGAGCTGTGGGATGACGGCTTCTTCCACTGCTTGCTCTTTCACTTCTGTGATGCAGCAACAGCAACAGCAAAGGAACTTTGTAAGGAACCTTACTTTGTGCAAGGCTTTTATAGGCCTTGAGCTATTGCAAGACCTTCATTCATTCATATAAGTTCCATCTCTAATATATTCATTTATGTAAATATATTCAAATATTCAAATATTTTTCCCCCTGGCCCCCGACACAGTGTCAGAGAGATGATGTGGCCCTCCTGCCAAAATGTTTGGACATCCCTGATGTAGCCAATACAAAGGTAAAAGTCTGACTCTGTTAAGGCAGTTTCCTAGGTCAGCCCATCAAGTGGGGAAAAAAAATCAAGTTATGTACATGAATGAGTAGCATTCAGAGCCTCCAGCCATGATTATAATTTCTTTAAGCTTCTTCATGGCATTTACATACTGAAGAGAATCCTCACCCATTAGTAGAAAGGCCCTTGACCTACGGCAGGGGTCTCTAAACTTTTCGGCTGAAGGGCCGCATCAAATATTTGGCACAGTGTTGAGGGCCAGAAAAAGAAATTAAATATAAAAGTTAAATAAATACATTAGAGATGGAACTTAGATGAATGAATAAATGAATGGCCTCAAATGTCCAGGACTTCTCCAAGCACGGACACAGCCCAAGAAATAAAGCACGCATTTAAATGGACCCCCATTTCCCCACCCCACAAGCACAACTCTGGCTGTGTTTGATCAACTGTGGCAGAGGCTCTTGAGATCAGAGGAGAGGCTCACTGTGGGCCGCATCTGGCCCCCAGGCCGGGGTTTGGAGACCCCTGACGTAGGGTATGAGTTATAACTCTTCTCCATTACCTCCACTGCCAGTGACTTTGCCATATTATTGTAACAGGTTTCTGTTGGTTGGCAAAATTTTGAGGTTTTGGACTGCAATACTCTCAATTCCTGTACATGCCTACAAGCAAAGGTGAGATCGCACAGGGATGCAACAAAGAAACATTTTAACTCTTTTACATACGTATTATTCAGATGCTTCTATTTCTAAGAGCAGCAAATACTAGGTGAAAGAGTAAGCAGATGCTAACACTCCTTCTTTCTAATAAACTGCAATAATACACACTTAGATTATGTCCTGTCTTAACCGTCTCTTTCCTAAGCTGAAGAGTTCTTGGCAAGCAGAATTTACATTCACAGGAACAACAGTTTCACTGAAATTACTCCAGTTTAATCATTGCAATCCAAAACAATCTGTTTGTTAAGTGTGGTATCCAATTACCTCCCATCTGTAATTAACTGCATCAAGATCACACACCACTATTGGCTCACTGTCAAAATAAAAAACTGATGCAGATAATGGGATCTAGACAAAATTCCCAGATAAGAAGAATGCCTGACTGGATGTTGCTTTAATATTGACTAGGTACAGTAGCCCATCAGTCCCATGGTTCATGTACTAATATGGATTGTTCCTATGCTTGGGTAGGGGAGGAGGGGAAACCAGGTGGGGCTGACTCACACAAACAGACCCAGTGAACTCTGTTTGCTGGGGCCAGGCACTAAAATCTATTTTTCAAGACACTGAAATGTAGTTGGCTCCGCTCCCTGGGCTGACATTGTACAGTAGCTTTAGCCCTGGGGGTAGGATTTCTTCTGTTTGGTCTGCCACATAACTTTTGAAGAGGATCAGGGTCTGGGCTTGATCTTAGTCTTCAACAAAACCTATTCTTCCCTATAATGCTGTCACCACAAGATGCACTTCATACAACATGCTTCCTTCAACCTGGCAATCCAGCTGATTAGGGGCCACAATGCAACATTTAGTCTGTTTTTTATTTTCCGCTTCAGGACTTGTTCAGTAAGGCCAACTGGCTGTAGGAGAACATGGAAAGGCCTCTCACAAAGCTGCCTTTTCAAGCCCCAAGTTATACTTGGTTATAATATGAGAGCTGCTGCTAGCATGTTAGCTAGGAAGAAGCAAACACTTGGGGAGACAGACAGGACACAAACAATTTAATATAGTATGCTGGGTTTCTGTGCGAAGGTGCATGTCCTGGGTACCAGCTATCTTGGGGAATGAATGTAGCATGCCCACTATCACCTGGAAATTACTAGACATAGAGAACTTCAATATACTGCATGTTCCTCTTGTCAGAATTCAACAGTTTCCTTTAGGCAGAAAGGGATGGCCTTAGAAACCAAAACATCTCAGGCAAACAGAGTTTGATGATCTTCGGTGGGGATGCTGCTGTTCTAAATGCCAGTCCTCTGACAAGGTAGTGACTTGGAACCTGGTTTTCTTCTTTCCTACAGAGTCATAGATCTCCAATAGGATGAGTTTGCCAACAAAACATTTTTGCTTTTGGTGTGTAATGCAAGCTGCTGTGCAGGTGATAAAAAAATCAGTATTTTGGGCCCAATCAGGTGATGAGGCTGACCGGGGTTTTGTTTTTTGTTTTGAATATTCTGTGCCTGCTAATTTCTTAATCATGTCATGCCCCAAACACGGGCAACAGCATGGTAGATTACCTACCATTCATTCCTGCTGCAGCTCTAACTATAATTCATTCAACATCATAGTTAATCTAAGCTCCAACAGTTGTCCATCTTGTGCTCAAACCTGAATGCTTTCGAGACACTCTAGGCCATGACAGTTGTTGGTTTTTTATTGTGCTACTGTATCATGTTTATGAAATGGGAATTATGCATAGGATCCCATTTCCTTAACGGGATGAAAGAAATGCATATTAACTTATTAAAAGACAAGGTTCAACTTGAATAATCAGCAAGGTAGTTTTTACCTCATGCATAAAAAAATTAATAGTGTCATTAAAAGTTCTCAATGAATCTATCCTAATGCACTCATGCTCAATCTTCCACCCTCACCCCACATTTTATGTCAAGCATCACAGTGTCCTTGAACTTTAAAATAAAAGACATTGAAATTCTTGGGTGCAGACTTGAATTTTTATTCAAACACATAATTAAATGTCTTGTAAAATTAAAGGAGAACAGGCTGTCATACAAAGGATGAAATAAAAATAAAAAATAATTATACCCCTAAGTGGTTATCTAAAATTAAATGAACTCTATTACCTTTTTTGTTTTCATTATACAGGAACAGTGCCACAGTATTCTAAATTAAATTATTCACCTTTCTTATTTTGTTGCAGTTCATATTAATAAAGATCTTTTCTCATTACAGAATTTAATAGAAGGGTTTCTTCTTTTGGAGCAAGACATTAACATCTCGAGTTTTGAAAGAGGATGACAGCTTTGCAAGTCTTTCTTTAAATGGAAGCTTTAAGTTAAATTCTATATGTGGGTTAGACCCTGCAAATCTTTCAATAGGCCACAGTTACACTATGGTTTTGAAATTATAAGATTGAGTAGAAATAGTTGATTTGGTCCAAGCCTTCCATCTTTAAGGTGGGAAAAGGTGAACTAGCCCCTTGACTGAAAGCTTCTAGATTGATTAGACCAGCTGATAACCAACAGGGTGCTAGAGACCTGCATACTAAGACACAGATTCTGAGAAGGAGGCACGGATCTGACAGAGATTAGATGTAGAGAGACTACTGCATCCACTATGCACAAATTAATCTTACCCAATTCTGGTGAGGTTAAGGGCCGACTTCCACATTTTTGTTCTGGTGGGCGCAGTTTGTTCATATTCAACAGTTGTGTAACTTGTGGCACATCTGAATTTAACTGACAGGCTCGGGGTATCGTATCTGTTGGCTCATCAGCTGCAAATGGAACAGTAATAAATGTCTGAATAAAAACTTCCATTCCTACAATGACTACTTGAAACAAATACCAAAACATCTAATCAAACAAGGACAGCATCATAGAGCACAGTGTAATTGCTTGGATCATACAGGACTTTTTAAATTGAGAAATTCAACATTTCTATTGTAAGAACTTCTAGCCCACATGGTTACTGAATGAAAATGAAACCTGAAGGCACTGGATGTCCTCAAAGCTTAAAAATCAGAAAGCAAATAAAAAGAAGCATATGGATTTGTTCCATTTCCAAATGTTACAGTTCTTAACTTGGTGTCATGATTTGTTCTAGGAAAAATTCATTATTTCAAAAGTGCAAGTAGGCAAAACTAGGGGCTCATTAACTTGTATCAACTGAAGAACATATGGCCCAAATCTATCTGGTGCAGAAGTAACAACTCCAAATGCTACCACTTAATCCTATGCTGGAATTGAGCAGGTGGGAGGTCTCCTTGAGGTAAGGGAACATTCGTCTCCTCACCCCGAGTAAAGCCCCAGTCTGCTCAGTGGGGTTCTCAAGTCTGAGCCAGCTACTTTGCCAGCTACTCAAGAAGCCCAGTGTTGGGTTTTAGAGCTCGACACAGAGGACAGGATTCGCTGTAGGAGGCAGCTGCAGCACTGGTGCTAGGGCAGTGTTGGATTGAGCTGTCAGTAAGTGAAAAACTTGCCAGATTTCCTTATCTTGTCAGTATAATCCAATGTTTACAGTAATACATTTTAAAACAGGAACACCTGTCTCAGTTAACTGTCTCTGTCTCCTTCTGGCAGACAACTTTGCACACAGCTCTTTCATTCAACTGTACATAAAAAAAAGTGCATGCAGTGACAGGAAAGATCCTAGTTTAAATGAAGTATCCAAATTTAAAGGAAGTGAAACGGTGCCCGGAAGGGTACAGTTGAGCTTTCTAAGTATTGTGGTTATATGTTAATGCTTTCTAGGATATTGTGAAGACCTATCTCTTTGGAAGGAGTTGGACAAGATGATGATCTGAACCCTTCCAGGCCATGAATCTACCAATGTAATCACCAGCTGCTATGATCTTTTCCAGGAAATGTAAGTGTACATTTGATACATTCTGCAATTGCAATTAGTTGCTCTCACAATTTAGATCAGGGGTCTCCAAACCTTTTGGCCAGAGGGCCGCATCAAATATCTGGTATGGTGTGGAAGGCCGAAAAAGAAATTTAAATATAAAATTTAAATAAACAAATTAGAGATGGAACTTGGATGAGTGAATAAATTAATGAATGGACTCATTTATTAAACCTCTCTGGCCCTCAGAACACCCTCTAGACACAATCGGAACACAGTTCTGGTCATGTTCAGTTGAGTGGACCAGAGGCTTTCAGGGGACAAGAGGTTGGCCACGGGGCAGAAAGAGGCTTGATGCGGGCCGCATCTGGCCCCCGCCCGGGGTTTGGAGACCTCTGATTTAGATCATGGGGATTTCTCAAAAGTACCTAACGTAGCCATGTTATGCATCAGAGACGGTTTCCAAGTAGCCACATGAAATTGTTACATTTGAGAGAGTCCTATAAAATATCAAACAGGTGGGCAGAAGTTGATATGTTTGTTCACTTGTGTTACCTTCACAGCGTGGAAGCCAGTGCAGTGCTACCAGGTAAAATGAGAAGCCCTGGGTAACAAGGAAGGAGACCAGCTCCTCTCCCTGCTGGCATCAGCTAGACCAGGGGTGCCCAAACCCCGGCCCTGGGGGCACTTGCGGCCCTCGAGGACTCCCAGTGCGGCCCTCAGGGAGCCCCCAGTCTCCAAGGAGCCTCTGGCCCTCTGGAGATTTGTTGGAGCTTGCACTGGCCTGACGCAACTGCTCTCAGCATGACGATGGCTGTTTGACCTTTCGCGTGAGCTGTGGGATGAGGGCTCCCTCCACTGCTTGCTGTTTCACGTCTGTGATGCAGTAACAGCAGCAAAGGAAATGCCAGCCTTGCTTTGCGCAAGGCCTTTTACCGGCCTTGAGCTATTGCAAGACCCTCATTCATTCATAAAAGTTCATCTTTAATATATTCATTTTTGTAAACTTATGTAAATTTATTCAAATTTTAAATGTAAATTAATTCTTTTTTCTCCCTGGCCCCCAACTCAGTGTCAGAGAGACGATGTGGCCCTCCTGCCAAAAACTTTGGACACCCCTGAGCTAGACACTGGCATGAAGTGCCACAGCCCAGGGTACCACTGCATTTGCTCCCACATCATCAGAATTGGATGAGTATTCAGCCTTTGTCCTTAACTCATTTCATCTAATCTAAAAAAATTACCACATGGCAAGGGGAAAAACCAAGAGTCAAATTTAAGATTTTTGCAGGATGCAAAAGAGAGAGGAGGATTAAGTGTACCAGACCTGAAGCTGTACTATGCAGCTTGTGCCTTTGGTTAAAATAATGGCTGTTGTTACGAGATAAGAGACTGTTAGATCTAGAAGGTTCAGATATATGGATAGCATGGATTTTTATGGTGTGACAAATTAAAAACAAATTTAGAATTTAAAATCACTATGTTAGACATGCTTTGTTGAAACTGTGGAATAAATATAAAAATAGGTTTTATACAAAAATACCACTATGGGTCTCTCCACAACATGCTTCTTTTGGTCATCATATAGGTTCTACAGAATCTTGGTTATCATACAGAAATTTAATAATTTTTACACAAACATTATATAGGATGAAGACAAGAGAGGAGCTTTCAGAGGAAGGTTTTAGCTGTCAATGGTTTCAGTAAATACAGTTTTTGGAGAGATTCAAAATTGATAAGATTGCTAGCCCTTTCGAGACAGGGAGACATTAGTTATTTGATTTTCTCTGCAAACCACTTTGTGAACTTTTTGTTGAAAAGTGGTATGTAAATACTGTTGATAATAACAATAATAATAACAATAATAAAATGTATGGTTTTGAAGATTGCCTGTCTTTATTGGAGAGTCAGTTATGTCTAGAAGAACAAGTCATTACCAAAATGTATAAGTTATTGTTAAAATATGAGACTGAAGAGAAACAGTTTAAGGAGTTTACAATACAATGAGTGAGAAACGTTGACCATGAGATATTGATGGAGGAATGGGAGAACTTGTGGAACAAAATATTAAAATTTACATTAAATGTAAACCTTAAAGAGAACTTTTACAAAATGATGTATAGATGGTATCTGAAGCCAGTTAAATTAACAAAATGTACCAAATAGATGTTGGAAGTGTAAAAGACAAGAAGGAACGTTTTATCATATGTGTTGGACTTGTACCAAAGTAAAAAAATATTGAACTTTGATACACCAGCAAATGCAATTGATACTTAAGGTAAATTTACAAATGAAACCAGAAGCTTTTCTGTTGGGTATACTGGACAATTCAATTCAGAAAGACTGAAAGTATGTTTTTATATATGACAACTGCCACAAGAATATTGTATGCTCAATACCGGAAGGTTCCAGAGATACCTTCAATGGAAGAATGGTGGTTAAAGACACTGGATCTTGAAGAAATGGACAAACTTACAATTCTTCTTAAAGACAAGTCAGTACGAACCTTTGTGGTCAATAGGAAACCATTCTTGGACTTTCTGCACACGAAGGGGGAAAATGGGTCAAATGAACTATGGATTTGATGAATAGACAATGGTTATATAATTTTTCTCTTTTTTTGTTGTTGAAAATTTACTGAGATTATCAGACTGTTTAAGATGTGATACCCAATATGTGATATGATTTTGCAGAAGTACAAAGAAATGTAGATTGAGAACTCTGCACCTGCCACACAACTTTCAATATCTCTTTTTTCCTTTTTTTTTTTTTTTAAATTTATTTTCATCTAGTTCTAATTGGTATTTCTAATTTACTAACAGCCCAATCCTGAGCTGCCCGGAGCTCCTGGACCCAAAGGCTCCACGGAGGGCTGCCGCCGGATCCTGCACCTCCCGTGCTACCATGGGAGGTTCCTCGGGAGAAGGGGATGTTCGTCCCCCTCCCCCAAGTCAGGCAAGCAGCCCCACAATGGGGCTAAATAAAATAAATAATAATTTACTAAATAAAGTAAATAAATAATGGGGCTAATAAAGTAAAGGCGCTCGTGTAGCAGCCCTGCATGAGTGCCTAGGATCCTGCAGAGCTAGGCTCCGCGGATCCACCTCTCCCCCGCCCCCCTGACATGCCTCCCCCACACCCCCGGCCACACCTCCCCCCTCCCTGGAACGCCTCTCCCATGCCCCTGGCCATGCCCCTGCCTCCCGTTCCGCAGCCTGGCGGTTTGGGGGACCGCGGAGCTGCAGAACCCGGGCGACCGCCGGGCGCTAGTCCAGTGATAAGCCCCACAAACATGCCGTAAGGTCTGCGGTGCAGAGCCATGCCACGGACCACAGGACTGGGCTCTAAGTTTGTATGTTTTAATCTGTAATCTTTTAAAATCAAATTACAACTTTAAAAAAAGAAATAAAAAAATAACCACCTAAACAAAACTTTGTTTCTCTGTAGTTTGTTTTTAACACAGAATTTGGGAAACATAGTCCTGACACTGGACAACTAGCCTCCCCAGGCACACAAGTCATGTTATCAAGTTTCTGGACTAGAGATGATGTCAGCAATGGAAAAACAAACAACGGGCAGCCCAATCCTGAGGTACCTGGGGCGCCCAGCCTCGGCAGCACCGAGAACGGCTGCCGCTGGATCTTGCGCGCCTCGGGCTACTGCAGGCGGCATCTCAGGAGAAGGGGACTTTTGTCCCCTTCTCCCGGGTAAGGTAAGCAGCCCCACAATGGGGCTACTCAGTTTACCGATAAAGTAAAGGCGTTCGTGTAGGGCGCCAAGCCCTGCACGAACGCCTTGGATCCAGTGGAGCAGAGCTCCACGGACCCACCTCCCTCCCCCCCAGAAAGCCTCCCGCCCACAACCTCCCCACCCCCCGCCTCCCTGTCCCGCCTAGCCCCACCCTCTCTCTGCCCCCACCGGCTTCCCCCTCCCTGGACCACCTCCTCACCGCCCCCCTCCCTGCTGCCACTTACAGTGGCACGGCTCGGCGGTCCATGGGATTGCCAAATGGCGGAGGTTGGGCGCCTGCCCCACACTAGCCCAGCGCTGGGCTAGCACGGACGATAGCCCAGCAGTGAGGCTCGTAAATGTGCCTTACAGCACGTTTGCGACAGTGCACGGTGGCACAAAGCCCCGGCACCGAGCCCAGGATTGGGCTCTAAGGCCACAATCCTAACCAACTTTCCAGCACTGACATAAGGGCAATGCAAGTCTAAGATTAGGAAACAAACATTGTCATACCTTGAGGAGGCCTCCATGATTGCCCCCCCAACTGTAGGATGCAGCACACGCCCCACCAGCATAGCTATGCCAGTGCTGGAAAGTTGGTTAGGATTGCGCCCTATAAAGAACACAATTCAGTTGGAGAATACTGTTCTACGTACCCAACAGAATCGCTAGACAAAACTAAGCAAACTCTCAACCGAAGGAGGGAGTACCAGTCATTTTGCATCCGGAGGTGAATGAACTTCGTGGTTTAATAAGAAATGAAAAAGCTGAAACAAAATGTGAGGATGCAGCTCAGCCTCCAGAGAAATATCCAAAAAGATTTGCAGAAAGAAATCTACTTATCCACCTGATTCCCAATTCCTCGGATTGCTCCCAAAGGCTCAGCCTCACTGCTCTAATCCTGATTAAAATGAAACAGAAAGTTTCCAACTTCAATGTGAGATAATTAGCCGACATTGTTTCACAAATGAGACCAATTCATGTCCAATACTTTTACAAAGACAGCATTTTTTTCTTGTGCTGCTTCTTCTCCACAAACACTCTGTATCAGGATCAGGTCCTTTGAGAAAACTAAGGTATATTGTAGTTAAGCACTAGCCCTATGTGAAAATCACATGCATATCGATCTTAACAGAAATATTTCCCAAAAGTACCAAAACAATTTGAGAGAAATTCATCAGCACTACATTTTCTGCAAAAGATTTCTACCCACATAATATTGGCACAGTTCAGTGGGAACAAATCCCAATGAAAACTGAGATTTAAGCAAAAGCAGGGGATTGTGCTCATCCTAATACTGAATTGCTGGGGCAGTGTCTGCTCAAGTAGAGTACTTCATGCATATCAGAACCCCACTTTACTTTGAACTGCGGCTCAGCTGACTTCTATTCTTTAAGGCAGGGAACACTTTGTGGACACTTTGGGTCACACTGCCATTCCAACACTTAACACGTTCCTTTCAACAACTGCATGTCAGAGAGTGCTCTCTTTCTCTTTTTCCCACTCACTCACAGGTATGGTTGCACACTTTTTCCTGAAACAAATGCGGACAGAGACATATACATATCAGCAGGAGAATGAACAATTTTCTTCAGCAAGAAGATTAATCTCTGCCCAGGTAATCAACAGGAGACTGGGAGATGAGAATCAATTTCCCCTTTAGCCAAACATAAGAGCATCCTTGCTGGATCAGGCCAAGGGCCTATATAGTCCAGCTTTCTGTATCTCACCAGAGGCCCACCAGATGCCTCAGGGAGCACACAGGTATCAGTACTCTATTGCCACTCCTTGGCATCTGGTATTCAAAGTAGGGGCTCTGAAATGAATTTTATCAGGGGGTACAAAGGTTTTGGGGCTCCTTTTGGGGACACAAAGATTCTTTTGGGTCCTTTCCCTTCTCCTCTGGATCATAATTTCATACTATCATTGAATTATAATGTCTACAAATCACAATATACAAAACTATGTGAACTTACAGCAAATACGAATGCTAGTCTTCATATAATATATGCAAACATTTTCTGAGACCCCAGGAAATTTCCAGCTCCCCTTGACTGGCTCCCAGGCTCCTTTTTGACCCCGGGCCCAGGCATGATGTACCCCTATAGCAGTGGCTCTCAAACCCTGCGGGAATTTTACTCCTTCAGTAAGTCTTTGTAGGGGTGAGGCCAGGGCAGTGACACTATCCCCAGGATTGTGTCGCTAAGGAGGGTGAGGAGGGGGGTGCTTCTGACATGTTATGTAGGCAGGGTTGCAGCAGGCTGCAGGAGGTGTGGGGAGCCCTGTGCAGCGCTTCCCAAAGAACAATGTTCAGAAACAGCAGGAGCAAAGCACCTCCTGCAAAACGGAAGTGCTTTGCGCCCACTTTTTCTGAATGATCCAAGCCTCGGGGAGCACTGCAGAGGGCTGCACAGGGCTCACCACACCTCCTGCAGCCTGCCGCAGCCCTGCCTACATAACGTAAGTCAGAAGCACTCGCCCCCCCCATATGGATGCGATCCTGGGGATCGCTTCCCTGCCTCTCCCCTTCCCCCGCCCCTTAAAGGGACGGGGGAACCTTTACATGAACTGGTGGGTCGCAACCCACCAGTTTGAGAACCACTGCACTATAGTGTGATGCTCCTGCCTAATTGTGCTGTATTTTCATTATAAAGTTCCTCTGAGCCAATCAGGGCTAGGCTCTTTGTGATGTCAGAGGTTTTTTCCAAGGAGAAAAACTCCTTGGTCTGGTCCAGAAACTGCCACAGCAGCTTTCAGTCTTTGGTTGCAGGCAGCATGTTTGTGCTCATAATGGACATGCCCTACCATGACTTCGCTGCAGGGCTGGAGCAGCTCTTGTTTCTGTTTCTCTACACCATCTGGGGTTTCAGGTTGGTTTACCACTCTTGGGTAAGGGAAAAGTCTCAGTGTGGGAGGTAAGATGGTCTGACTTAGGGCTCTCCCTGCAGGGTCTGTCAATACCAGACCCAAGGAGGAGGAACTAAACCTATTCACTAGTGTTCTTTCCTGAATGTAAGAACTAGCTTTTTGGTATAGACCTTAGAACCATGACGGAGGGTGGCCAGAACTCCTCAGGTTCAGACAGCTAGGACTGTTCACACATGTAAGTGAATGGAGACAGGTCTGGTGGGTGGAGCCAATGACTAACACCTATCTTCCTGCTTTACCCTTTTAACTGGGAGTGAACAGAGAAACTGCCACCACCCAAAGTTAGAGAGCCTACATGAAAGGAAGACTCCTTGAGAAAACCTCCCCCAAAGGACGTAGCCCCCAAATTTGGGGAATCCCCTAATAAACAAGCAGCAGCAGAATGCGTGGCGGTCTGTAACTGAAAAGTAACATATTAATTTAAAAAACAATATTTAATATTTAAACATATTAATATTTAATATGTTAATTAACATATTAATTTAAAAAACAATGAAGACCAGATATCCTGCCTCCCCACACATCCTCAGTGTTTTATACTTTTCCTATTTGTGTAACAGGCTTGTGGCCCCACAACCAGGTGCTCAACAAGAGAGAGATATGGACTGGTGAGCAACTTCTCTCTTAGTCAGAGACCTCACAGGAAGTGGAAGGTCCTCTAGTTTCTCTGCTTTCTCAAACCATTTCACATGGTCCTTCGTCTCATCTTTGCAGCATTTTTGAACTGCACCATCATCAACTATAGCAACATGTTCTGCAAGATATACTGCAGAAAGAAGAAGACCTGCAAGAGGTAAGTGGCAGCCAGGGTTCCCTTTTGCTGCACTCACAGAGAGCCACTATCCCATAGTGGCAACCTCAGACCCACAGCTTTCCTTGGAGGTACGGGGGATAGGACATCATAGAAGCGTTATGCCTGTCATGTTTTGATCCCTTCCGTGCCTACATCAGCCCTGATATCACTTCCTATATCTGGAGGGATGAGTCCCATTTCACATCTCATGGCATAGATCAGGGGTGCCCAAACCCCGGCCCAGCAGCCACTTGTGGCCCTCGGGGGCTTTCAATCAGGCCCTCAGGGAGCCCCTAGTCTCCAATGAGCCTCTGGCCCTCCAAAGACTTGCTGGAGCCCATGCTGGCCTCTCAGCAAGAGAACGACTGTTCGACCTCTCACTTGAGCTGTGGGACAAGGGCTTCCTCCACTACTTGCTGTTTCACGTCTGTAATGCAGCAGTGGCAGCGAAGGAAAGGCTAGCCTTGCTTTGTGCAAGGCCTTTTATAGGCCTTGAGCTACTGCAAGACCTTCATTCATTCACACAAGTTCCATCTCTAATATATTCATTTATGTAAATTTATTCAAATTTTAAATTGTAAATTAATTCTTTTTTTCCCCGGCCCCCGACACAGTGTCAGAGAGATGATGTGGCCCTCCTGCCAAAATGTTTGGACATCCCTGGCATAGATTATGGGTTCTTTGATTGCATTATTCACCTGGAAGCTGCCTCTCTGCAATGCTCAGCTCTGCTTCATTTCTGCTTATCAGTGCATTGGAGTTCAAATGCCTGCTATATCTCTGTGTCCACTAGGTGCCAATCTTGTTTGTCAAAAATATCCTTGAACTCGCTCTGCTCTTTGAGCAGCACTTCGTCATTGGTAGGCAATGAAATCCCGAGCCTTTCAGGAAGTCCACCATCTCTACCACCTGATGCAACAATGGAAGATACAACTGGACCAGACCCCCTGGAGCTGGGCTAAAGAAGATTCGCCATGAAGTTGTGACCCACCACATTGTCAAATTTAATATTAGAAACATTCAAAGACTTGTGGGGGTGGCCCAATCCTCAAGTCAGACTCCTGAGAAGAGCAGATCTGCCATTTGTCCAGCCTCCAAGCATCACTGAGGCACACCCAGGTCTGGGACCAGGATATTTTGTGACCTATGCAAGGCTAAGTACTTACACACACGCATGCACCCCCCCTGCAAATATGGAAACTGCAGATATGGGGGACACTATTCAAATACTGAAACAGTCCCCACATGCCCCCCACACACCTATTCCATTACCTTAGTTTATTTGTTTCTTCCTTAAACAAAGTGAATTCTTGCAGAACTGAACAGTGACATAGTCAACAAGCCTGCACACTACAGGCAGGGGACCAGAGGCATAACTAGGGTGGAGACTGAGGGGCACCTGCCCTGGCCGCTACACCAAGGGGAGGCACATGACTGCCCCTCAGGCTCCGCCCTAGTTACAGCGGAGGTGCTGGTGGCTTCGCACTACCCATTCCTTTTCCTGTGGAGGGAAGGGGGTACAAAACCACTGCAGGAAGTGCCCCTCCTCCGGGGAGAATCCGGAAGTGACTGCCTTGTATCACAAGCAACACAAAGTAGTCACTTCTGGGTTCTCTCCAGACAAGGTGGTGCTGGAAGCTTTGTGTCCCATTCCTTCTCCTGTGGTGTCTCCCCTTCAAGGGAAGTAGCCCCACAATGTGGTTGCTTGATTCTGCGGCAGCCCTCGGGCTGGCACAGAATCAAGAGCCTCTGTGTTGGGCCCGAAAGTTCCCTTCCCCTAGGAGGTGCCAGAGGTTGCCCTGTTGCACACAGGATGCCGTGGCAGCCGTTTCGGCGCAGCGGCAGTCCCGCTGCAAATGACAGGTCAGGATTGGGTTGCCCCTCAACATTAACAGGAAACACTTCCTGTCAATGTTCAGTTAGAACATAAGAACAGTCCCACTGGATCAGGCCATAGGCCCATCTAGTTCAGCAACCTCCTCATTTTATATATATAAGGGTTACATCAGAACGCCAGATGCAAGGAAAGGCACCAGGATGCTAGTCTCTTGTTGTCTTGTGTGCTCCCTGAGGCATTTGGTGGGCCACTGTAAGATACAAGTTAGGCTCCATCTAGTGTACAGGCTGGTTTGGTCACTCTTCATTTCAGCAACAATTTATCTTTGTTTTAAGGAAGAAACACTAGTGCTTCTAGAGCTAGTACACAAAAATGAACGTAATGGAATCAGCACAGGGGGCGCAAGACCCCCCTCCCTGGATCCATGGATAACTGAATCCGCGGATATCTGATCTGCAGAGACAGTCTGTATATTTCTTATGCTTTTGAACAGAGCAGGACTTTTATCGGCATAGTAGGTGTTTTGTGTGTGTTTTATCCATTCAGTCGTGTCTGACTCTTGGCAACTTTACAGGCGAAAGCTCTCCATGCAACCTTGTCAAGTATGGCTTCTTTCAATTGATAGACGTTCATCTTTGTATATGTTTAGATGGTATCAAGCCAGTGCATTCTTCACCTGCCCCTTCTTTATGTTCCTTTAACAATTTCTAAAATCAATTTCTCTAAACCCCTGGGGGCTGGGGGATAAGAATAGGCCCTCAGTTTGGCTGTACTTGTCGTAAGAGGCGACTAAACAGCCACCGGGTAGATGGGACTCATCAGCCTGGGAAGGCAGATCATCTGAGAGAAGGAAAACTCTGATCCCAAACCTCCACTGCCTTGTGGCTACATCCAGTTATGGAAAAGGCTTCAGGAGACAACCTCGAGGCAAAATCCGGAGCCAGAGTCCCTGAGGCAGTTCATGGTTGAACACAGTCACGCTCTGGCAACTCCTGCGACGCCGCTGGAACCAATCGTATTGGCCTCTGCTTTTCCACTGGACCATTTCAGCGACGTGGAGAGGGGGGATTTGCTGCATGGAAAACAGTCTATCCTCCGTATCTACTTTACCCAGGCTTCGCGCACTGGAGAGGACACTGTTCCAAAACCACCATTCAGAGCCCGATACCACAGTCTTCGGAGACTGAAGGATGCCAACAAGGCAAGATTTCTCTAGTGAATTTGCACACATGACATGTTTTGCTGTATTGGTCTTAAAATTAAAAAAAAATTATTTTTATTGCATTTTTGCAGTTGCATTTATTGCAGCTGCATTTTTTTACATGGGTTAAAAAGCTATGTAAAACTGTGCCCTCAACGGTCAGAACTGTGCCCCCTGAGATCTGCAGCCTACGCAGCTGCCTGCTTGACCTAATGATAGCACTGATTCTGGTTACACCTGTGGATATCTTAACTCAGCTGAGGCAGGTGCAGCACATTTTCAGCTAGGGAGCCCCTGACAAGGGGCAAGGAAGCAAACAAGAGAAGAATTCTCTCTGAAGTTCAGGTCTTTCATCATCGTAGAAGCCATGCTAGTCCCTTTTTCTGCACTGTCAACCAACCTCTGGCAGACTTCCTGATTCTCTAGGAACCCCAGGAACCCTTGTAATGAGCAGTATAGGAGCTTTCCTCTGAGGGCAGGAAACTAACTGGTGTGCCCATAAATATGATTCATGACTCCAGCTCTCACATAGAGTTCTTCACCATGTTCTGCACCTCTGGTTTTCAACCAAGGAAGCAGGGTTCCCCTAAAAGGAAACACTTTTTGATATGATGCATTTCCCAATCCTGGTTTCCTACAAGGATGTTTCTCAAGAATTAAATGAAGCTGGGGTCTCACTGCTGCAATCAATCAAATGAATCACTGTGCACAATATATTAGTCAGCACTCAATATGTGCATCTGCTTCCTTCCTCAGGGCCTCCAAAAGAATTTTATCAGGGGTACAAAGTTTCTTTTGGGCCCCTTCCCAAAGGGGGAGAAGAGGAAATGAAACAGAGTGGGGGAGGGTGTGACAAGGGTAACCAGAACAGGGGTGGGGGGACAAAATAAGGTGGGGGATGGTGGTGATAGCCAGAAAAGTCTTTGGAGCCCAGGTCTACCTGCCCATGCAGTGTTGGCAGGTAGATACTGTAATATGGAAAACCAACCTCACTCTTAAGTCTCTCCAAAATCTTTTATATAGAGAGTATCATTGCAGAAAATTAGCATCATCCTATTTAGGCTCACACTTGAATGGAAACTGTTCTGTTTGTACCAAAACATACTTCTGCAGCAGCTGTAGCTCTGCAGCTGTGTCCCTTAGGTCCTATACACTCTTTCATGGCAAGCACATTCACAAGCCAAAGAGCTGCTGTAGCAGATCAGTTTCCTCGAGGTTTGACACTGTATTATGGAGTGTATGCATTCCTTCGCCCAGCAGATACGGCTTTCGGTAGCAGCAGCAGCAGCAGCCTTGTACCCAGCATCCCACGTGGTCAGCAAGTCTAGGTGAGACAGAAAATATAAGATTCCAGGAAATTTCTGGGCCCCCTTCTTTGGCTCCTGGGCCCCCCTTTTGACCCTGAGACCTGGTACAAATTACCCCCTTTACCCCACCTCTCATGGGCCCTGATTCAGAGATGGGCTACCTCTAAAACCCAGAAGTTGCATACAGTCATCATGACTTGTAACCTGTAAGCCTTGTACCAATTCGTAACACTTCTCAACCATGGCAACCATTGAGCAGCTGCTGCCATGAACACAGCCTGCCATTTTCACCAACATACTCTTTCCCCAACATACATTTCCTCTTCTACCCCTCCTCTGACTGACACAACCCACACTGAAAAAACTAAGAATAGATCAAAAGGAGGACTGGACCAAATTAACAGAGGTCACTGGCATAAGATGTGGTCTTGAGAGGGAACCTAACTTGCCCTGTAGGCTGCAGATTCATTACTCCTATTCTGCAGTTTGCATAACAGACAAATACCAAGACATTTGACTTCAGTTTTGCAAATAAAAAATAAGAACCCACTGCTCTTGATTTTATAAACTAGTTGTGTTCAGCTGTTTTAATTTGTTTTTGTGCATCAGTTTGTTTTACGCTTTTGTGAATTGCTCTGTTTTAATTTTCTGGTGCATTTATTACTACTTGCTTTTAATTTCATGTAACCTTCATCAAGCTGCAGAGCGGCAGGAGGAAAAATGTTTTCAATAAATAAAATTCTGAACAGCTTGAAACATAACACAAAGCATACATAAGAGGTATCAAGACTCTGGAATGATATTGTGTTTGTGTTCAAAGGGAAGAGACTCTCCTCCTCCCAATCACAATTGTGAATGGTCTGTTAGCCACCTTCAAGCATTTACTGCCTAACTTAAAAGGGAATATAGTGCATTTCATCCTTAAGATTCTATGACCTGTATAGTATAACACATACAGGAATCTACTGTCACATCAGCCTGACTGACAAGTAATGCCAATCCTCTTTGCCTTCAGCTAGTAGAACCCCCTGCTCAGCTGTCACCCCTGTGAAAACTGTTCAATAAACATTTCAATATGACGGACTTCCTTCCAGATTGACACATAACAAATCAAACAAGTAATGGATGGCGAAAGGCTGCCTGCACAGATGGCACAGCTCTGCCAAACAAAATGCCAGATCTTGAAAACCAAAGCCTTGCATATTCAAATCACCTGGAGAGAATAAACATTAAATTGCCATCCTCACAGCGTCTTTTAAAAAAACCCAAACACAATATACTTGGATCAGAATTATAGGAGTATAGTCCAAGTTGGAAAAAGCCTGTTTAAATCAAGACACATTTGCTTACTTAGTAAAAGCATCCAAAATTGACCACCTGCTTCCAGGAAGAATAGATTTGCAGGAAATAATCTAAAACAATTTCCTAGTCCATATAGGCCAGGACTTGCTGGCCTATAAGCATACATAGAGCAAGAAACAGTGGAACTCTAGTCATCATCAGAACATAAGAACAGCCCCACTGGATCAGGTCATAGGCCCATCTAGTTCTGGCATTCTGACATAGCCCATTTCTAAAATCAGGAGGTTGCACGTACATATCATGGCTTGTAACCTATGATGGATTTTTCCTCCAGAAGCTTGTCCAATCCCCTTTTAAAGGCATCCAGGCCACAATACTCCAGGTGTGGCCTTACCATCGATTCGTACAACTGCATTATAATATTAGCTGTTTTGTTCTCAATACCTTTTCTAATGATCCCAAGCATAGTATTGGCCTTCTTTACTTCTGCTGCACATTGGGTTGACATTTTCATCGACTTGTCCACCCCCCCCAAGATCTCTCTCCTGATCTGTCACAGACAGCTCAGAACCCATCAACCTATATGTGAAGTTTTGATTTTTTGCCCCAATGTGCATGACTTTACACTTACATTGAAACGCATCTGCCATTTTGCTGCCCATTCTGCCAGTTTGGAGAGATCCTTCTGGAGCTCCTCACAATCACTTCTGGTCTTCACCACTCGGAAAGGTTTGGTGTCGTCTGTCATTTATAAAGAGGTTGAAGAGCACTGGTCCCAGGACAGATCCTTGGGGCACACCGCTTTTCACCTCTCTCCACTGTAAAAATTGCCCATTGACACACACTCTCTGTTTCCTGGTCTTCAAACAGTTCTCAATCCAGGAGAGGACCTGCTCTCTAATTCCCTGTCTGTGGAGTTTTTTCAGTAGCCTTTGGTGAGGGACCGTGTCGAACACCTTCTGAAAGTCCAGATATATAATGTCCACGGGTTCTCCCGCATCCACATGCCTGTTGACCTTTCCAAAGAATTCTAAAAAGTTTGTGAGGCAAGACTTACCCTTACAGAAGGCATGCTGATTCTACCTCAGCAAGGCTTGTTTGTCTATGTGTTCTGAGATTCTATCTTTGATGAGGCATTCCACCATCTTACCCGGTACAGATGTTAGGCTGACCGGCCTAAAGTTTCCTGGGTCCCACCTCTTTCACTTTTTAGAGATCGGCGTGACATTTGCTATCTTCCAATCCTCTGGCACCATGGCTGTTTATAAGGACAAGTTGCGTATTTTAGTCAAGAGATCAGCAACTTCATTCTTCAATTCCTTAATAACTCTAGGGTGGATGCCAGCAGGGTCCGGTGACTTACTGATCTTTAATTTATCAATGAGGTCTGAAACATCTTCTCTTTTAACCTCTATCTGACTTAATTCCTTGGTCAAGAGGGGCCGTTCGGGCAGAGGTATCTGCCCAAGGTCTTCTGCCATGAAGACAGATGCAAAGAACTCATTCCTCTGCCATCTCTCCTTTTATTTCCCCTTTCCCTCCCTCGCCATCCAGAGGGCCAACCGCTTCTCTGTCGGGTTTCCTGCTTCTAACATATTTGAAGAAGCTTTTATTATTCCCCTTAATGCTGCAGGCCATGTGTTCCTCATAGTCTCTCTTGGCCTCCCGTATCACCTTCTTACATTTCTTTTGCCACAGTTTATGTTCCTTTTTATTCTCCTCATTAGGGCAAGACTTCCATTTACGGAAGGAAGCTTCCTTGCCCTTTACGGCCTCTCTAACTTCGCTGGTTAGCCATGCGGGCACCCTCCTGGACTAAGTCGAGCCCTTCTTCCTTTGCGGTATACACTTCTGCTAGGCCTCTATTACTGTTGATTTGAGCAACCTCCATGCTCTGTAGAGACTGGACTCTTTTTACCTTCCCTTTCAACCTCCTTCTAACCAGCCTCCTCATTTGAGGGAATTTCGCTTCTTGGAAGTAAAGGATTTTTGTGAGAGATTTGCCCAGTATTCTTCCCCCAACATGAATGTCGAAACGGATCACAGCATGATCACTGTTCCCCAATGGCTCAGTAACATTGACATCTCTAACCAGGTTCTGAGTACTGCACAATATTAAATCCAGAGTCACCTGTCCTCTGGTGGGCTCCATTACTAGCTGCTCTAAGGTACAGTCATTTAGCATGTCAAGGAATCTGGTCTCCTTTTTGTGACCAGAACACAAATTGAACCAGTCAATATGAGGATAATTGAAGTCCCCCATGATTACAACCCTGTCCCTCCTTGTCACCTCCCTGATCTGTTTCCTCATTTCAAGGTCCCCTTCCAATTTCTGGTCTGGAGGATGATAGTACGTCCCCAGTATTACATCTTTACTCAGCGTGTGGTTGATCTGTGGAACTCCTTGCCGCAGGATGTGGTGATGGCATCTGGCCTGGATGCCTTTAAAAGGGGATTGGACAAGTTTCTGGAGGAAAAATCCATTACGGGTTACAAGCCATGATGTGTATGTACAACCTCCTGATTTTAGAAATGCGCTATGCCAGAATGCCAGATGCAAGGGAGGGTACCAGAATGAGGTCTCTTGTTATCAGGTGTGCTCCCTGGGGCATTTGGTGGGCCACTGTGAGATACAAGAAGCTGGACTAGATGGGCCTATGGCCTGATCCATTGGGGCTGTTCTTATGTTCTTATCACTCCTCAGGCCTGGTAATTTAACCCATAGAGATTCTATGGAGTCGGACCCACCTTCAATCTCTACTTTGCTGGATTCTATCCCTTCCTTAACGTAAAGGAGGAAAGAACGTAAAGGGCAGGAGGTCTGGTCTAGAGGGTAGAGTCTCCATTTGCCTGAAGATAACATCCACAAGGTCGCCAGTTCGAGGCCACCGGCACCGTGCGACCTTGAAGCAGCTGACAAGCTGAGCCGAGTTATTCCATCTGCTCTAAGCGTGGGAGGATGGAGGCCAGAATGTGAGACCAGATCAGAAAGAAACATCTGAATGTTGTGGTTCTTGAAAGATAGAACCTTCTTTCAATTGTAAAAATCCCTACGAGGGTCTTGAATAAAGACCAAGAAAGGCGGTATATAAATACCTGTATTTTTTATTTTTATTTTAAATGGCCACCCCACCTCCAACACACCCCTCCCTGTCCCTCCTGTAGAGTTTATAGCCCGGGATTGCTGTATCCCACTGATTCTCCGCATTCCACCAGGTTTCCATTATGCCCACTATGTCAATGTTTTCCCTTGTCACCAGACATTCCAGTTCTCCCATCTTTGCCCGGAGACTTCAGGCATTTGCATAAAAGCATTTGTACATGGAATGCCCTAGAATGGGCTGCTTATTCGCTCCTTTGTCTCCGCATCCTCTCTTTGTGCCAAACCGTCTATCACATCCCATCAAGCTACCATTCCCAATTTCTTCTCCTACTCTGTCTTTACCTTGTTGTTCTCTAACCTCCCCATCCTCGTCCCATAGGGATGAGGAATCCCGAACCCGATGCCCCTCGGCTCCTGTCGGCTTTCCCCGACATCTTCCCCACACACACTTCTGAGCAGCTAAGCTAACAAAAAACAAAACATTTGAAGTTCACTGCCTGTTTTGTTCCTCCTATAGGTAATCCATTATTATCGTCCTGCAGAAGAAAAGTTTTCCTTCACTAAAGAAATGCTTATATATTAAAATGAGTGATTTCACCAAATGTGGTGGATGGACTCAGTTTAAGGATACAATTTGGCCCAGTTCTTAATGATTAGCTATATTCTAAGAAAGTACATGAACACACACACGGAGTTCATCTCCATCTGGGATCATAATCCCTGTCCTGGTCAGGTCACTCCTTTTCCATATACCTGGCTCAGAAGCAACTGCATCACCACCTTGAGGAAGATATAGAAGTCTCCCCCACTCCTCCTTGGCACCTAGAATATTCATTTTCCAGGATCCCCAGGGAAACGGTATAACCCAGAGCTCCAGAATTATGGAATGCTAACATTCCAGGTGCAAAGAATAAAAGAGAAAGTGAAGGGGAAGAAGGGGAACCTCCTGATAGTCCTGGTGTATTTTCTTCTGTGCTATTGCTGCAATTGTGACTGCCAGACCAGGTAACTGAAGTGAAAAATGGACGGGGGGAGCAGAATTTAGGGTTTGTAGGAGCATTCATGAACCCTATTATGCACACCATCATGCTGACAGAGGGATTTCCAAATTCAGAATTGGATTTGGAGTAACTGAGCTGTTATCTGATTGGATGAAATTTAGTCAAGATTCCACAGAGTAAAGCTTAAGGAAAAATAGCTGACTCTTTTTATTTAAATATAGTGATGATACAGCATCCAAAAAGTAACATAGGAGTTGATGAGTAATATAATTTCTTACAGCCTATACGAACATCAGGATCAGAGTTAATGCCCAAGAACCTGTTCTTCTCCAGATGTCCATTTTCCAAAAAGCAATGGCTGGATTTTATGTGGCTAATCTTGGCAATTTTGATTCTCTTCAGAAGCCACCTTGAGGAAATGACATCTCTCAGCAGAAGAGCCTGCTGATAATTAAATAACAAGCTCTCTTTCAAATTGCTTAATGAAATACTTACCTGAAGGTAGCCTGACAAAAGATTATTAGCAGTTTTGTATGCTAATTTAAAGACAGAACCTTTCCACAATGCAGCTTTAATGAAGGGAGTGCTTTATAAAAATGTAAGTGCCTGTCTGTATTATAACCACATTTAGCTAATGTCACTGATAGTCCATGAGCAGAGATGTGCATGACCCAGTGGCTTAGCTAAGCCATTTGCTACCCAGTGCAAATAATATTTTGTAGAACCCCCTCCCCACCGCAACAACCTCAAATTTAATTAATTAAATTGGGTGTTTTTGTTAAAGTGAGTGAGAAATGTTAGTTACTGTTTTGAAAAAGCAAGCACTTGTTGAAGGTTAGATTGGGCCATAAGTTATATGAATTAAAATTAAGTTGTGTTATTTATTTGCCTATTTAATTTTTTGTCCTCCTTTTCTCCTGAGGGGCATCCAAAGTGGCTCACAACAAATTAAAAATATGTATACATCTAAAATAAAACTGTAAAATTCAATGTTGAAAAGCACCAAACAATCACAGGCTTAATGCATGAACACACAAGCACAAAAATACAATAATAAATAACAAAAGCATCAATAAAGCCAGTAGGTGTCAGGTAGCCATTGCTGGGCTACTTCCCTTACCCGGGAGAAGGGGATGAAAGGTAGCCCGAGGAGCACAGGATGCAGGGACAGCCATTTTCGGTGCCGCCAAAGCTGTGAGCCACAGCTCAGGATTAGGCTGCCAATTGTGTAGCAAAGCTATTGAGCACAGCAGAGGTATTCCCTGTTTCAGATTGTTCTGTTGTGTTGTCCCTGTATCAGAGTGCTGATAGTTATTTTGGTCAGATGCATGGAATCCTCATGAAGCTGGCAATAAGTCCTAGAGTGGTTATTATGGTCGCTTTGTGTTTGGTGGGAAGAGGGAAGGGAGAGATGAGGTCCTTTCATGAGACATGATTGTCTCTTTACTACAGGCCCTTACTTTGACTGTTACAAGACTTTTATAAGCTGTACCTTGGATATAATAGCCCATCCTTAGCATTGTAAACAAATCCTCTTTCAAATTAATGAACTTAGCTGTACAGCATGCCTCTTTTCCCACTTTTATTATTTTATTCATTTGTTTTTAGAAAGTGCTTTACACCTAGTCATTTGGCAGTTTACTTGGAAGTAGACCTTATTGAGGTCCATAGTACTTACTCCCAAGAAAAAGGCATAAGATCACCTTGCTTTTCAGGGAATGCTGAGCACATACAGGGGGAGCACATACACGTGCGGGGGGGGAGAGGCATGCGGTAGGCTTCATGCATGTGGGAGGCTTTGTTGTTGCCCCCCCCCAGCCTGTAGCCCGGTGCAGCTGCTACCTGCTGCACCTCCTTAGTTACACCACTGGCATGACCTGTGCCCACGTTAATTGCCATGAAATCAGATAAACTCTCAAAATAACTAATCACGGAAGCTTGATGGACACGCTTGGAAGTATACTACACCACATGAATAGCAATGGTGGACTTTTAGGTGGTCCAAGTTAATCATACCAACTTCATCAGTGGTATCCAGGGGTTTTGACTTCAGAGTGAATATCTTTCGCAGTTTACAGTTTGCAGAGACAATGATACCATCCAGGGACTGGAAGACGGCTCCCTTGAATATCTCACTGGTGAATGCTACCAAGTCAATGCACAGGTTGCACCACTAGGGAAAGAGCAAAATGGGGTTTAATGGCATCTTGGTATAAATTGCTCAACATAGAGAGGTCACCAAAGTTTTTCAATATGCATATTTACAGTGCAACTCTTGTTGCTATCACTAGGAATATATGCTTCCTCTGACCCGATAAATTTTGCAAGTCTCACTGAAACTCATTTGGCTTTCTTCAAAATTCTTCAGGTGTTTTACCTGAGGAAGACCCCCCACCCTCAAATTCTCTTGAAATGTCACTTAAAAAGGAAGCTCATGACAACTCAAGTTGTTCTAGCACCTAGAACAATAAAGCAATAAAGTTCTAGTACTTCAGATTAAAAAAGAGATGCCAGTGATTGCATTAGGAATGGCAGCTGACACCATTCAGGTTAAACTGCCATGATTCCAGATTGTGAGCAGAAACTTGAATCCTGATAGAGAGGGCCAGCTAGGGGAATGCTCGACCTGAACTTTGACACCAAGCCTTAATCCAACAGCCTGGAAGCCTCTAAGCCTCTCTTAAGCAGGTCTCCAGGAGACAGCAAACTCTAAGCTGGATTTCTCTGAGGAGCAGGACATCCTCACCATCAAAAAACTCTCAACACCTCACACTCCCCAGGGCCTGCTTACCAATGCAGGCAGCACACATGGTAGGAAAAGCAACACAGTAGTAGACTGCAGGAAAGACTGTGCCTTTAAGGTTCTCTAATCTTTAGGAAAGGGGTATAGCTGAGAGAAGGATCCAGGCCCGGGGAATAACTGGGGTTTTGACAGAACTAAATATCTGTTTCCTAGGATCTGGCCAGGATATGTCTCCTGCCCATGGTTCCTAATTTAGTATTTTTAGTTTGAAATACAATGGACTTAATTGTTATTTTCAGTTCCAGATTTTATCTGATTAATTATCCTAAACAATTGCTATCTGTCTGCCTGCTTTACTTCTGACTTTTCTTAGATGACTTGCACTTTTTAAACTTCCAAGACTGAGTTCTTACTTTTCCTCCAGCAGCTGCTTTTACAGTCCCTTACTTTCCTCAATGATGTTTCTACTTTACAATGAGGAGTCTGAATGCAATATGACATTGCACTGGGTTTTTTGTTGTTGTTGCAGATCTAAGCCCCTTCTAAACCATGTCATCCATTATCACTATTTCTAAAATAAGTTCTTTTCTTTCAGAAGATAGTACTAAAACTGTTTTACAGCCCAATCCTAATCCACTTTCCAGCAATGCAGCCCCAAATATTTGTTCCCTTATCTTGAGGAGGTCTCTATGACGGTGTCCCCCCCCCCCCAATTGCAGAATACAGTGTGTGCTCCATTGGTACAGCTGTATTGTTACTAGAAAGTAGGTTAGGATTGGGCTGTAATTTTCATCTAGGCTTGATTATTGTAATGCCCTTTGTGTTGGTCTTCCTTTATTCTGTTTAAAACCAGTTAAATCTATTCCTCTTTCTGTAGCTAGTTTCATTTTCTTTTTCCTTTTGCTTCCCCCCCTTTATGTTGATTTTTTTTGCCCTTTCAGTTTAAAAACATACTACTCACTTTGAAATCTTTACTGCTGCTCTTGTTTATCATTCTTCCTTAATTTCTCCTTATATTCCTCCAAGAACATTACAATATAGTATCTATCTTTAGTTAGAACAAGGATTACAACTGCTGCCTGCTGCCTTAGTCCATTTACTCTGACAGCACCTTTGATTTGGAATTCACTGCCTCTGAATGTTTGCATAATTCAGTCCCACTCTGAATTATGAACACACCTCAACCTCAAGACATAGTTATTCTTCTAGGCCTTTCCTAATTTGCCTAGAAGAATTGATTTTTAAAATGGCTATTTTCTTTTCACTCTCTCTTTAAGCCACCCCGTTTCCTTATGCACTTCGCTATTTAGACTGTAAGCTTGCTGACAACACCTTGTTTTGTTTAGGTACTTAATAATATATAAAATGGATGAGGCACACAGCCCATCTCTATGTACTGTATTGACTTTCCAGTGCCCACTGTCATCAGCCCAAGACTTCTTTGCTGGATTGGATTTCTCTCAACCCTTCTACTGGCTCTGTCTTGCCAGAGCTGAACACAAATATGTCAAGCTTCCACTGCCTGGTGGGCAGCAAAAACAAGTGGTTTTTCAAGCACTGGGCAAGTCACAGTACATGTTTGGTGGACTACGTGCAACCTGAGAGCTGCAGGCCTGACAGCTGATAGAGAACACACAAAGATATTCCAATACTACCAGAAGACAATTTGAGTAATTCAGGGCATTTGATTAGAGCGGCAGTTCTCAGACTTTTCTGTCTCCGGAGCCCTTTACACTTCTAAACAGAGACACGGGAAGCCCTGCTAGCACACGTGCAAAGTCTCAGGGAGCCCCAGAACCAGGTACATGCATGGAGTGGCACTGTGCCAAGCAAATGGCAGTCATGGTGTGCTCACTGAGCCTTAGGACACAATTGACAAGGCACACTGCACTGCCAATGTGGGCGCTTACATTCTCCAACAGCCCTACTAATCTCTGCTGGTGACTGTCCATCTGGATGCAGCATTGGTGGGGCGGCACAAGCCTCCCAACTAGCACTGCTTATTCACCAGTTGCACCACCCTCCACTAGTGCAGGAACAGCTGTGCCAGCGGATCTCCAGGTTTGGATTGTGCTCCCAATTCAACATAGTTTTCATATAACCTGCATAAACAGCAAATGCAAACTCGACACCTGGAAGGAATATTCTTTAGAATATCTTAATTCCATACATGAAAACCCAAAATATATTTTCCTATACATACCATCGTGAGAACTGCAAATGTCAGGTAGACCTAAATTGCTTCCTGAATGACCACACAAAAAATAGAAACATTTCAAATATATTCTTAACACAACGTTAGCACTAGACAGTGATGCAATATCCCTCAAGGCATGGAGAGACTGCCTTTCTGTGGTAGGATGACTTTTGATAGTCGCATCAGGGTAGAGGTGAAGCAGAACCGAGTTACTCATTCACTTTGGGTTCTGCTCAGGTTTGGATGGGGCCTGGAATGATGCGCACAAACAGCCTGAAAACGGTACCCAGAATCCACAGCAGAGCTCAACACTTGTTCAAATCCTCTCTGTCTACCCTTTCATGCCATAATGATATTCCCATTTGAAATATAGATTCAGACTCCCTAACCGCGGATTCAGAACCAAGATGCTCTCCAGTAGCATCAAGAACCTTTCTGAGGCTTGTAGAAACACACACCGTCATCCAGAGCAGTTTAAAGGTACTTCTGGTTTTCAGCCAGTACCCTTTAAAGTGCTTTGAGTTGACATTCTGAGGTCTGTAGAGGCTGTGCGCAAGCCTCTACAGGTCTCAGAAAGGTTCCAAACTCAACTGGAATGAAGTTCTGGTTGCAACTGGAGTCCCTGTGGGTAAGAACCCACAGATGTCATTATTCACAGGTTTTGGCATCTGTGTGTGTGTGTGGGGGGGGGGGCCAGGAACATATTCCCCGTAGATACTGACTCTTCAACTGTACTTGTATGTGTTCACACACACTGAGGGTGCAATCCTAACCCCTTATGTCGGTGCTTTCCAGCACCGACATAAGGGCAATGCAGCTCTGAGGTAAGGAAACAAACATTCCCTTACTTTGAGGAGGCCTCTGTGAGTGACACCCAACTGCAGGATGCAGCACATGTCCCATTGGCACCCCAATGTCAGTGCTGGAAAGTACTGACATAAGGGGTTAGGATTGCGCCCAAAATCAATCCCAAATCACCTTTGGAATAACTGGTAAAACTCAACTTCTTGTATTCCAAGGGCATACACATACTGAAACCCAGGACCCAGGTGAACAATTTTAAACAGGTTCTTCAAGATATTTAAAGTGTGGCAAGGCAAAAGAAATGGAAATTACAAATTGATATTTTATGCAAGTAATGAAAGATACCTACAATTTTGCGCTTGATCATAAAGAGAGGAATTTTTGCATGTAGAGGGGTTACAGACAATTCCTTGTGGACTGTCGATAAATACAATCTTCTTTTAATGTTTCCTAAATCAGTTATCCTGTAAAAGAGAAAGGTGAGAGTGGGGAGGAACAGAGATAGATCTCCATCAATTCAATAACCACTATCTCTGGGCAACCACAGAAAACTATCATTCATATGCAGAACCTTCATATCAAGGACAGCAAACGGAGAATTTAAGTATTACCCCTTTTACAAGATAAGTAATGAGATTTCTCTCTCAAATTCAAAGTTAGTGGCTACGAGCCTGAATATATAAAATCACTTTACATGCTAATTTTATTTCAATGCTCTGCAATCTTCACTAGTTTTCCATAGCACTTCAACCTATGAAAGAATTCAATTTGTATGAACTGAGAAGCCACTAGCCTTTAATAATCATGCTTCTTTCAGCCCCTTAAGCTTATGTTATCTTGGGACATGCTGTCACCCCACTAAAAAGGAAATCATTATAGGCTTTCTTTTTCGAAAAATGCATCTGCCATTTCATATGGGCCCACTGTCCATTTAAGATAGACACAAAGCACTGTATGTCAGTTTCACTTCCTGAGCACATATCTCCAAAACCCAATTAAAAACACACAAGTTTATTGCTACTATCTAGACCAATGATTTTCAACCTTTTTCATCTCACGGCACACTGACAAGGCACTAAAATGGTCAAGGCACACCAACTGGTTTTTGACAATTGACAAGGCACACCATGCTGCCAGTGAGGGCTCACATCTCCCATTGGCCCTATTAATAAATGACATTCCCCCACATTCCTGTGGCACACCTGGGGACCACTCGTGGCACACCAGTGTGCCATGGCATAGTGGTTGAAAATGGCTGATCTAGACTGTTCCTTCAATTTTACCAAGGACACTGGATTTGAACATCACTAATTTAGGTCACAGCCATGATCAGCTTTGGTTCCAATTGAAGCTCATTTGTATATTCTGCTTCCTTTTAGTTTCCAGGTACATACAAGCTGACAATTTCTGTCTAGATTTCACCTAGTATAAAATTACTTAGTAATATCAGAAGTATTTTCAGACCTGGAAATTGATTCAGTTGCTATTTTATCAAACAATATCTACCAGACTGACAATTCCTATAAAAACAAATGAATATATTTTTACAACAGTTTCAAACTTATGCTAAGAAAAATGTGGGATTCTTCCATTTTTATTAAAAGCAATTTAGTTTTATTTCTAACAGGAAACCCAAGCCATGAGCAAAAAACGAAAGCAGGAATCAGATCCCTCCGCTGATATAAATGTGAAACTGTTAGACATTTTTTTAAAAACCAATCTTGGATTGGAGTAAATCAGTACAATGCAAGTGAACAATACTGAGTTTCTAGTTCCTCTGCAGGTATGATAGCAGTTGCCCAAATGGTAAAATGAAGTAATGGTGCCTGCACTTCCAAGATACAGCTTCAAAGTAGACCAACGATTGCCTAATAAGTGGTTCCCAAACTGTTAGCTGTGGCTCCCTGGGAAGCCACAGCAACCAGCCAGGGGAGCCATGGAATCCACGCAAAGAAACCACCACACTATACAATGGATTGTAGACCTAATGCGGAGCCGCAGCCAATGGGTCAGTAGATCAAGGAAGTTGAAAAAGTTTGGGAACCACTGGCCTAAATTCATATCTGTCTTGGGGAATCCTTGAACCGAAAGGTGGCATACAAATTAAATAAATACAATCTCAATCAACTTCTTAACCACGTTTCTATAACTTAAAGCCCACCCTAACATTCACTGGTGCAGCCAGGCCACTTTGTGGCACATTCGCTACACCCTTGGCCAGTGCAGCGGATGTTGCACCAACTCAGTGCAGGAATAGGATTATATTCTTAATCTATGACTTAGATAGATTCCAAACCCATATACAATCTATGTAGAATCCGTAGAGCCAATACACTTTTTAAAAACATGTCTCTGACATCAACTAAGGATGAAATTCTGACCTCGCATTAGGCTGGTGCAAGTCCCTTATGCTAGCCTAAGAGGGTCGCAAACGTGCTATAAAGAACGTTTGCACCTCCTCGGGAGCAAGTTGCGCCAGCACGTGGAGATGCGCTGGAGCACCGAGGCTGCATCCAGCCTCCGTGGCAGCTTGCGGAGTGAGCCTTGCATCAGCCGAGCTCAGCCGATGCGGAGTGAGCCAATGCAAGGCTCTGGAGTGGGTGGAGAGGAGACAGGAGGGAAGCGTTCCAAGGCGGAGGAGGGTGGGTGGAGGGCAGTCCTGGGGTGGGTGGGGAGCAAGAAGTGGGGCTGGGACCTGGCTGTTATGCCGGATCCCAACCCCTTTTCCCAAGCAGCGCAGAGTGGCGTCAAGCCACTCTGGTCTCCTTGGACTTGTGCCACATCAGGAGGTGGCGGAAGTCCGAGGAGACCCATAGGGGCTGCAGTGGCTTATCTGGGGGTAAGGAGAAGAGTTTCCCCTTACCTCTGGCTGAGCCACTTTGGTGCCCTATCTTGTGCTGGATACAGTGGAAGCCTCTTGGCCTGCATGTTCCAGCGCAAGATAGGATTGCACTGTAAGTCAGTCACTTTCATGTTTGACTACCAAATGCTGAGGTCGAGCTACAAGTGACAAGCATTGCCACAAGTCAGCCCTGCTTCCCTTTGGTATCTATTTCATCAATGCCAAACTTTTGGGCTAGAATGGAACACTGGCCTAGTATATATAACAAAATGGTTACTGGTCTGGGGCACCTTTCCTATGAGGAAAGGCTACAATGTTTGGGCCACTTCAGTCTAGAAAAGAGGCACCTGAGGGGGGACATGATTGAGACATACAAACTCATGCAGGGGATGGACAGAGTGGATAGAGAGATGCTTTTTCCCCTCACATAACACAAGACCCAGGGGACATCCACAAAGGTTGAGTGTTGGGAGTTAGGACAGAAAGAAGAAAATAATTCTTTACCCAGTGTGTAATTAGTTTGTGGAACTCCTTGCCACAGGATGTCGTGATGGCATCTTGTCTGAATGCCTTTAAGAGGGGAGTGGACAAATTTCTGGAGGAAAAGTTCATTATGGGTTACAAGTCATAGTAGGTATGTGCAAGCTCTTGGTTTTAGAGGCAAGCTGCCTCTGCTTACCAGATGCAGGGGAGGGCACCAGGACTCAGGTTGTGTCTGTTGTCTTGTGTGCTCCCTGGGGCATTTGGTAGGCCACTGTGAGCTATAGGAAGCTGGACTAGACGGGCCCTTGGCCTGATCCAGCAGGGCTCTTCTTATGTTCTTAACAAGATCTTTGGAATTTTGTGTGTGCCTCTATTTAGGGAGAACTCGTAGGTCAGCCACAGAGCATATACTATGCATACAGAACAGGTTTAAATACTGGAACCTCCAGATGAGGTTAGAAAAGACTCCTGTTAGGAAGCCTGAAAGACCAGTCACTGACAATCAGTGTAGACAATATTGAGCTAGAATCTACTGCTAGATCGTCTGACTCTGTAAATCAACCTCACATGCTCACAAGAGATTATCAAAGGAAAGGTGCTGGCCATAATGTCCCCACTGAACCTGGTGTTCCTTCATTGGGCTGTTGCTCAACAGATGAGTACCTGCTTTGAATGTGGAAGATCCCAAGTTCCATCCCTGGTGTCTCCAGGCAGGACAGAGAAAAATTCCTGTCTTGAATCCCTGAAGAGTAACTGCCAGACAGGGTCAACATACTGAGCTAGCTAGACCAATAGACTGACTCAGTATAAGGTAGCTTCCTATGGTCTTACGGTATACAGTAAAATGATCAGGTTATCTAGAGTTGCAGTGGAGGTCTCACTCTGTGATCTGGTATAATCACAAAGAAGGATTGACATTTTGCATTATTTGAGATACACCAGCCCTCTTAATGATTATCTCTTCCCCAGTATCTTGCAAATCATGCTGATGTTAGGGCTCACTTAGAGGCTTTGATGATAAATAAGAGAGAAGAGAAGACAAAAGATGTAA